>NC_047174.1:19244482-19245452 GCF_009819705.1 Hippoglossus hippoglossus
CCTCTGGAGTTCCCTCTGAAATTCCCTCCTGACTTGTTGCACTCACGGGCAAAGTGGCCTAATTGTCCACAATTATAACATTCTTCTGAACGCTGTTGAAAATTTGGATTAAACCTTCCTCCTCTTCCTCTTCCGAAATTTCCTTGATCCCTTCCTCTCCAATTCTGCGCTTGACCAAAAGTTGGCTGTGGGTAGGAGACAACTGGAACCACCGATGATGGCTGGAACGATTGGAGCTGAACCTGGTTCGGCTGTAGTTGTGGTAATGGTTGATTTAGTGGAGCCTGATTCTGCATAACCAGAGCCTGCTTCTTCTCCATCTTCTTATTATCCACCAGTTGTATTTGATTGAGTTTTCTGAGGGTCTCTTGGTCCTGTTCTTTCTGGTCATGTTCCTTTTTCCTATACAGCACCACTTGATGGGCTATATGATCCGTATAGACACCCTTTGCCATGCTTCCAAGACCAACCACCTCTGCCAGTTTGCTCCTCACTGATAGGGGCAACCCCTTCTGTATTCTGGCTCGCAAAATTGACTGCTCCATTTGATTCAAATCCGGGTCATTTCCTGTGATATTTCTCCACACTTGATGAGCTCTCGACACATAGGCCCTCGGGTTTTCTTCCTGTCCCAGTGGTTCAATAAAAATGTTGTCAGGATGTACATTTGTCGGAAATGTCTCTTTCAGCGCTCTCCACGCTCGACCTCTATTTGCAGAAAACAGCTCTGAATCATTCACAGCAGTTCCCACATATCGATTAAGTCCAGCTTTCTGTAGAATATCTCCCATAGCATGAACTCCAAGGAGATTAGCCAAGAGTCTCTTAATATCTCCAGTGGCAGGTTGTTCTCCCACCATAATCTCTTCCAACTTCGAAATCCAATAATGTGCTCCATCTTGAAGAGTAGGTAACTTCTCAAGTATGTTTGACATATCTGTACTCTGCCAAGGCTTATACTCCAAACTCT
>NC_047174.1:19469679-19667179 GCF_009819705.1 Hippoglossus hippoglossus
GGACTTCAATCAGGCTTGTTAGCACCTTGAGGGGGGAAGAGAAACAATCCTGGCATGTAACAGATCACATGTAAGGCTTGACATACAAGGTCAAACAAACACCTTCAACAAGACTCTCACAAAGAACTTACTTGTTTGTCAGAGTTAACGAAATATAAAACTGAGCACTCACAGATGGTGTGGAATTTACCAGACTGCCTTATGTCTATTGACTGGGTAAGGTCAGTAATAGGACATATGAAGCATACAGAGCGAGCGGTATGCAGGGATGTGTTGGTCCAGTTTGAGCAGTCTCAACGGATAAAGACAGGGCATCACATGCACTCCTGCTGTGGGATGATGGGAAAGACTTTAATTTGCTCCCATTGTGCATCTCAGACTTCTCCCTGTGGGTGTAAGTGGATTAAGGCAGTGCTAGTGCTCAGTGTGAAGCAGCAGCGGGTAGATAATGAGATACTGCACCACTTAGCATTTTCTTTGCAGGTCTAATGTTATGATCCTGATTTCTGTACCGTCTTTAGACCTGCTGTGTGAAGACACCCCTTCATCTGTAGCTTAGCTTTTGAGCGGCGCTCCAAGGTTGCCTGGCTATGGCATTGGAGCAGGTGGCGGCTTCTTTTAAGGGTTTATGGTTTACCTCCAGCCAAAACAGCTACTTAACCTAAGTGTCTCTGGATGAGAGGAACAGTAAGCAGCTTGCCTTACGTGATGAAAAGATGGGTGAGAGGAGCTATGGTGCCAGGAGAAACTGTTTGCCAACACAATATTGTCTGGCTCCAGTATTTCAGTATGTTCAAGCAGATTGTGATTGATGAATTTGGGTAAAATTAGACTCCACTGTTATTGGTTTTTGTTGTGGTTATCAGGGGAGATATTATTGCCTAAGCCATCTCATAAAAACCATGGTGACCCTTGCTCATTAGAGTCTGGTAATTAGTTGCTTCTTCAGCTTTCTTTCAGTCAAGACTAAAGAGGGCAGTAGTATCCATAAGTCTGTGTGACCATAAGGTTGCCATTGACAACAGCTGTCAAGGTGGAAAATTAACCTCCACTGAATTCTTTGGTGTAAATCACAAGAACCAGCTGAGGGCTGAGGCAGATGCTACAAAACTAATCATGAGTTTGAAAATGGCTCATTTGGCAAAGGACGTTCTTAGAATAACATTTGCCAATTACGAGAAGAAATGCCCCCTGGTCGAGCTTTCACCAAATAGCTCACATTTGCGGAATATCTTCCTCACTCTCTTTCCCCCTTTCACACTTAACTTTGTCCCATCAAATAAAAGCCAATTGGCCAGAACTGCCTTAAAAAAGAAAATATCCTACTTTTGCATATTGAGCGATGTTCACAAAACAGTTATGAGCACAAACCCATGTAAATTAGCATTTTCATTTTCTTGAAAATATATATAAAATATGTGCTAAGATCACTTTCCAATGGCTTAAAAATCCAGACTCTCTTAATAATCTCACTGCAGTGTTTTGGTGTCTGTTAAGACTTCAAACTCTTGTTTTTTAACTAAATCCTGACCACAACAGCATTTAAGAAAGCAACGTTTGATACCAAAAGGTGGGTTTAAATCAAGTGCAAATGATTTCTCACGTCAGGCTCAACTGTGGTGAACATGACACATGCATTTTTGTCATTGACATGTAGGAAAGAGTGCTGACCTTCTAGAGAACAGAGAGCTTGGGAGGAGAGAAAGCTGTAGCAGAGGACTGAAGCTGTCCACTGTCTAGTTAGCAAACAAAAAGATAGGAAACTAGGTTTTTTGAAAGTTATTGTGTCTGACAAGTACTAACCAAGTAGCCCTGCAAGTAAATACTAGATCCCTATGCTTCCAAAACTGCGTTTCCACCACAGGAAATCTCCCCAGCACATAGGAACCTTTGCAAGAACTCCATTCGTTTCCACCTCAGAGACCAGGGTCCCCCCAAAAGGTCCCTGCTCGGGGGGGTAATACTTTACGAAAATACAGGGATCTTTGAGGTGGGCCTTTCAGCGCTGAAGATGCCTGATTGGTTGAGTACTCCAGCATTTTATTTCAGCTAGTCAATCTCCACAATAGCTCATAAAATATGTTTCATTAGTTTAAATCTATAGGATTTCAGGTGTTTTCGATGCATTTGTGTTACTTGTGCTCTTCTCCTTCCAAGCATTGACTCAATAATCCTATTGGCCAAGCACTAAATCATGATCAACAGCAGCACAATTGGAATCTCCTCCATGTTTAATGTAGCTGTAGTGATGCTTCATTAATATAGCGTCATTGTTGTTGCATAGTCTTCTGTATTACTGCAGCCTGATCTATTGCAGTGCTTGTTGTAGTGGTTGTTCATATGTCAGCAGACTCATTTTTTAAATATCGCCTGGTCTTTATATCGCGAGGAACTGCGGACAAACAACAGTTTCCAGGAACTTTTTAGTTCCTTGAAAAAAGTTCCTCGGAATGTAAGTTTCAGGTAGCCTGGTCGAAACGTAACCTAACATGAGTAATTTTGTGACAACGCACAAATTCCAATCACTATGCTACTGTGAGGTGTGAATCAGTTGGACCTCTTCAGTCATATTTCATTGTCACACTGGTACTTTTGGCAGCACTGCACACCCAATGCAGCTGCAGGGCAATTTTTGGTCTGAATGCCTGCCAACTTGAAAATCCTGCAGGTTCAGCCTAGAAATGTCTCTCTTCACAGTATTTCCTTTTTCACACAGCAATATCTATTAAATGTAAAAATCCTGCCAATTATGTCAAACTCATATGCACCTCCAAAAGGTTTATCTCAATAAAATGATAAAAAACAACGGAATCTTTTTTCCGATGAGGCGTCTTTTCGCACCCTGACTGCCTCACCCACAATGACAGCTCAAGATTTTGCAACTCAATCAGAGAGCAAACTTCCCTTGTTATCTGGTAATTACCCTAATAATTCATGCCCCCTGGGAATATACCCATTCACTACCTTTCATACAAATAATAAATCTATTGTGTCAACCCAATCTTTGCATTGTAAATGGTTTTGTATTTATATAGCGCTTTTCTAGTCTTGATGACCACTCAAAGCTCTTTACAGTACAGTTTTACATTCACACATTCACACACACATTCATACAGTGCATCTATTAGCAGCACTTTGATGTTCTATGAGGGGCAATTCGGGGTTCAGCATCTTGCCCAAGGACACTTCGGCATGCAGATGGGGAAGACTGGGGATCAAACTGCTGACCTTCAGGTTGGAGGACGACCGCTCTACCCCTCAGCCACAGCCGCCCATTGTCCAGGGGTCATGATAGTTTTACATTTACATTGTAAATCAGGGATAGATCTAATGTACTATTTTACTAGGCAAACAAGAAGAGAATATAGTGGTGAAATGATGCTTATTCATGTCTTTTATAGAAGTCGCAACCTCAACTGCGCAGTTTACACCCTTCAACTGTAATTACTGTACTAAACTGTAAACTACTGTCAAGTATTTCTTACATTTTTTTATTTTCAAATCCCTGACTCTGCAAAACGGCCTTGGATACCTTGAAAGGCACTAAATGAATACAAGTTGTTATTATTATTATTATTATGATTATTATTATTATTATTATCCATCCATTCTCCGTTATCTATTAACTACATCGCTTGTCCTTTTAGGACTGGAGCCAATCCCAGCTCACACTGGACAGGACAGGTCGCGAGCATATCCAAAAACCATAATTTATTCAATCTCCTAACCATCTAACCACAATCTGACCAATTTGTGCTGTGGGACTTTGGAGTCTGGTTTTTGATCCAGCTTTATCTTCACTTGATATTTTTTGTAAAATACTGGAGCATATTAGCTGTTTGGACTCTACACAGTTACTGGCATGAAACCATTTGAGAAAAGCACATCTGACACTTGCCAAGGGGACCCAACTACACACTGTTTTTTGTAAGTGATTCCCTGAGGATCTAGGTGCAGATGGCATAGACATGCTTATAAAAACATTTGTGAAATGCCACTTTGTTGATTTCAGCTTTGTTTTCCTATATAGTTGAAAGATTACAGAATACATGTTTAGGAGGTTTTGGTTTTCACTTCACTGTCAATCTTCAATTAACTACACCCCGGTTAAATGTTGTTATTATATTGAGCTCACAGTCTCTAGTTGATTCCAGTGAAGAGGCACAATAAAGTTGTTTCTTCTCAGGGACCTCAGGGATATAATTACAGGAAACGTATTGCTACTTAAAACACTAATGGATAAACTATTGCCAAACTCAACAACTGTTTTTAAGGAAGACCTGTAGGGCTCATTCTTACACCTGGTACGAAGTGTCGCCAAGCACAATGCAAGTGTCTTTGCCAGGTTCTGAATTGCACAGTTATCATCTATATACCTAAAAAGGTGTGGCCAGTCTCATCTGTATCTTTAAACAGTGGAAATTGATTCACCTTTTCAGTCAACAAATTCTGGTCTGAAGTCAGTGTAGCTGAATGTAGTTATGTTAAAGTTAGCTTAATATGCACCTACATGCATGGATGTACAATGCGTTTGCACTCAGATGGTCAAAGTGATGCTACCTTGCAAATCCACTATTATAATATAAATCTGCCGAGGTGAAACTTCTCATGGCTTCTAAAGGGAATGGGAATGGCACCTCTGATTGGTTTATAGCAAGTTACACTCAAATCACAATAATGATTATTTAGGTGACAAAGAACAACATATTTGAAGCATTTACTTGAGCATTAGACCACGATCCAATACATGTTAAATAGAACCACATGTACCCATAACTATTCATTACTCTTTGAGAAGGGTCACAAATATAAAAGGTTTTGAATTAATTGTTTAATCATAAGTAAATGTCATATATTAAAAGTATATATTTTTTTATATACATTTTTTATCTGTTAAGTAACAACAAACTACATCAGCCAAATGAATGTGGTGGAGCATTGTCTGTAGTGGAATCGAAGTTGGAACATAAAGTTCATATACACATGTAAAGTGTCTCAAAATTGTATATACAATATTATAGTTAATGTACTTTATTACTTGCCACCACAATAAAAAAGGTTGTAAAATTGTACTAAAGCACAGTATAGTGTAGTAGAGGATGCACTTTGTCACATTTCACCACTGAAGTAAACACACAGAACATATTTCAGCTGGAGGTCATTGGGGGTGGTGGGTGAGCGTGTGTGACACAGAGTTTGATTCAGCAGGAATCGTGTGTTAGCACATCTCTCTCCAGGGGGTCATAGAGACGGTCCCATGCTGGTTGCACAGAACGCATGCCCTCTGCTGCTGTGCCCCTGGTAGCTGTTACAAATGGAAAACAGTCAATGTCAGCTGAGATGGAAAAATCTATCTGTATCATGGTAATGGTGCTCACAGCTCAAAGGATCTCACTCTGTCCTTGAGCAGGCAACGCTAAACCTGCCAAACACTCCGTGCCTTTGAAAACCCCCATTAAAATTCAGCGTATTTCCTCAATAGAGATGCTGCGTCGTTACATAACTCAGTGCTCCTCTGACTCACTGAAAAGCAATCATCCATTTTTTGGTTGAAAATGAGGATAAATCCCTAATGTAAGCTGCAACAAGCTGGTGCTCGTATTCATCTGGTCCAAACTGACAGACAGACAGAACGAAAAGCTGTTGGACACTCACCACAAACACTACACAGTAGAAAAATAAAAGCTCTCTGACATCTGTAGTGGGAGCTGCTTTATCAGATTCTTCTCCGTGCATTCCGCTCAACTGAACTTTATTTGCCTCTTCGGGGCACTAATCCAAAATTAAATATAAAAAAACACTCATTATGGGATGTTATTTTAATTCTTTTTGTGAGAAAGCTAATTACTTACACATTTTTTTTCCATTTATGATTACGCAGTCATATGTATAATTTGAGTAATGAATATCAGGGAGAGTGTGGTCTCAGAAGCACTGTGGAAATTAATACTTTCATTTGGGATCAGTTAAAAAACACACACACTCACACACACAAGATAAAAAAATGAATTGATGTGGATGTGCCAAAATACACAGAGAGAAGCAGAATACTGCTCATGGACACGTTAGTAATGAAGACATTTCTGTAAATGACGTCATATTTGTCAGTGGAAACATTATTCACCGGTTTCAACTAATAAAGGTCAAGAATTGAAATGCAAGAATTGAATCAATGTGGAGTTTTGTCTGTATTCAGTGTTCACGTGTCATCAAACATGTTGAATGTGTTTCCTTCCTCATAAAACATTTGCTGACTTTTTGTGAGCATTTTGAATCCTGCAGTGTTTACATCAATGTTTAATGTGCTTCTTTTTTTCTGTCTTTCGTTGGCACACTGCTGCGCTTCTTGGTGGTTTTACTTCCATTTGTGAATCATTAGAGTAAAATGAAAATGTAACCACTGACAGGAATGTGTACTGTAGTCACAGTATGTCAAATGTGGGCTCTGTGTAGATCCATAACAATACCTGTGGTTTAAAGTCCACAGGGTGCGTCTAAGAGGCATTAGCGTGACACGCAACTAGTGCATGGAACTTGTGTTTTGGAACATACTAAGAACACCGGTCAATTTTGAAAAAGTGGATTATGTGGTTGCAGAAGTTTCTCTCAATGTTCTGGGGCCTTTTTTTGCTGAGTTTCTTATGTAGAGGACACATCACACTCTAAAATGTCTCGGTCTGTCTCGTGACAACTGATATGTGCTATATAATAGCTGCTATCTATATATATATATTATGTTATATAGGTTATTGTTCTTGTCAAGGAGAATCAAACAGCCTGACTGCTCTCTGTGACCACGTGGGCAGTGTGTGTTTTAGTAGTGTATGTTTGGAGATGCGGACAGTCTGTCTGGACCACAATCCTCTCTTATTATCGACCAGCAGCAGGATGTCTTTATCTCCTGCCATGCGCCGAGCTCTCCGCTCTGGCTGGCTTGTCGGGCGGCCCAGTTGCTCTGGCACAGCATCACAGCCTCCATTTTGGAAAGAGCTCCACCTCCTGACACTCCTGGGTAGCGCTGAACTTCTGACCCCTTCTCTCTTGGACACAGTCACTGCTCTGTAATCCCCTGATCCGTTCTACACAAGAAATTATCGTGATAAAAAAAGCGGTACCTGAAAAAAAAAACATGCACAGCCTCGTGCCAAGACGGCCAAGCTCATCTCCATTTCAGAAAGACATAATTTCTGTGAATTGCAGTTTCTGGTCGAGGGAAGATGAGTGGGCTCAGTTTTTGCATCTCTTCTTACCATCTGTTGTATCTGCTTGTGTGTAAAGAAAGCCTGTTTCAGCATGTAAAGCCTCGAGAACAGGCGGAGCTGAACGCAGCTGAGCTAGTGACCGACTAATCCCCTTAACACATGGGACAGTGCCGGCACCAGCTCTAATTGATTCCTGAAAATGACTGGGGCTGAATCTGCGAGTGAAATGAAAGGTTTGAAATTCCTGTGTGGGTTGAGGCTTCCAGCAGCAGCAGCAGCAGCAGCAGCAGCAGCAGCAGCCATCATTTCCAGGTGCAGCATGTCTCAATCCGTAATCAGAAGATAAGAAATGAAGATTGCTGCTGTTGCAATGAAAATAGATTTACATACACGCAGTGAACGCCTCACTCCTTTTTGGCATTTTCAACCTCTGACTGAGTGACAAGATGTTCGATTTTCCCCTCCCTCCCTCTCTCACTCCCATCATATATTTATAGAATCTCTTTCAGGGGCTGGGGAGGCAGAAAAAGGGATTATGATGGTTCCCCATGAGGACTGTCCTCTGGGCAGAACTTCTACACACACACACACACACACACACACATATATGAATTTTATTTTTTCCCTTCCCTTTGCATCCAGACATCCCTCCTGATTAGGCTGTCAGATTTTCTCTCACAGACATTTCAATTTATAAACATCAGAAAAAAACCGTCTCTCACGGATCATATCTTTCTCACAACAGATGCGACACGACACTGCAAATAAAAGCAGCATGTTTTGGATCTTCAGTGCTCAGAAATGTTAATTCATATGTCACTTTAATGAGTGTTTGCATTTGTTCAGCAATTATCTTCAAAGTCCCCTTGTTCGCTGCATTAATTATTGTGTATTGTGGTTCCAATTTTTCACACATGACATTTATTAATCACAAACTCTGCACTGTAGTAATCAATTTAAAATCTTTAGAGCACATGTCTGATGTGACACACAGCCTCTGGTTATAGTGGCCTAATTAGCAACTGCAGAGAGGCATGGATCCAATGGTTCACATGTCACTGCCCTCTAACATCAGTGTAAATGCAGAGAGTGAGCGAGGGTGTGCATGTGTGCTCTGTAACCGAGTGCCTGAGGACGACACACCATCTATCGTCACGTCCGCGCCGCGTGCTTTATTCCTCATTCTCTCATAATTTAAAGTCACATAAAGGTCATCACGCTGCGCTGTTATGAATCATAATGAAGAACAGCTCTCAAGTATGTTGTGTAGCTCTGTGTATTAATGAAATGAACAGATACTGATCAATGCTCCTTTAGCCTTCGTGCCTCTGAGTGGGCGAGACTGACAGCTGAACCAGCAGCCAATGTCAATAAAGTGGCAACATGAGTTCACCAATAGTGTTAAATTAAAGAATTACTGACAACATCATTTAGCATTTAGTTAGTGTGCTATTGCTGATGAGCTAACATGCTTAGTAGTAGTAGCAGCAGGTATTTTGGAAAGGTCCTTGGGTAAGATACTGAACCCCAAGTTGCATGAACAGGTTAATGAGTGAATGCGATGTGTGCTGTAAAGAGCTCTGAGTGGTTGATAGGACTGGAAAAGCACTATGCTTACCGTTAACTGTCATCGTCTTCCAAATCAGTTTTCAAATATCTGCCACTGGTGAACTGACCACATCGATCAGCCGTTTTTGGCATTTAAATCAATTAAATCAAGTTATAACGTTTAACGCAGAAGGGGTCGCTCATAGTGATGACCCCACAGTGAATCATATTCATTTCCAGAGTCAGATGGCAGCTGGTTTCAGCAGATTTGAAAAATCCTCTGACATCAGCAGCAGAGACAGTGGTTACAAAAAAGGCGATTTCAGACATGAACTTCCGAAGATGTCTGCAAAATTGGGTTAGCACTTTTTTTCTGGAATTTGCCTTCCGCACACAAAAAATGCAGCAGGAGATTCTTTGCTCAGACACGTTAACAGCAACACAGAAATGTCCAGAGTGTTCAGGTGAGGCAGAGGAAGGATGTTACGTATGAATTCCCCTGCAGAGATCACAAGTTTTTGTTTACAGCACATCAACACCGGTGTCGGCCCTTATCATCAAAAGCTCTCTTGAAATCGTAATCGTTGTCTTCTACGTGTAGGGCACCGCTTTTTCAATATTTAGTTTCTTTTCCATTTTGCATCTGTCATGTGTTAGAAACGTGATAAACACCCCCCCCCCGCTCACAGTGAATCCTGTGGAGGATCCCTTGCTGTGTTCTCACATCAGCTCATTTGGACACTCTCCAGAGTTTTACTAGAGGGCTGCCCGGAGAAACTCTGTGGCGCTCACTTGGACTTTTGTGTTCTCACATACAGCACCCCTGAATGTCATTTATTTAGATTTACATACACTATGAAACCACTCAAATGTAAGCATGTGTGTGCCCCTGAAATGCTGCCCTTTAGCGCCCAAGGCTACATCAAGCCAAGAGGCATCCCAGACAAAGGGCTCTCCTGTGAACAAAGTTATTTATTTCATCTCCTTAACGACAAAGATGCCACACAGTTATCATGCCCAAGACAGTTTTACTCAAAGCAGCAGGGGCGTCGGCGGTCACAGTCACCTTGCTGCTGGTAAATCTGCTTAGCAAGCTGCTCCAAAGCATAGCAAAGCAAGGCAGCTTTATTTTTATAGCACATTTCTAACGCACGCAAAAAAAAAACATCTGAACTTTGATAAAACCGTAAGAATTGAAACCCTGAATCACTCAAATTGTATTAAATTAATAGAAAATAGAATATAAACAGATTTAGATTAAGGTGATCGTCAACACAGTTATAGTACCGTAAAAAGTTGTACATTATAACAAATGTAGCAAAAGCTAATTTTGAGTTTTCTGTTTAGATTTAAATGTGGCAAAAGTTTGAAATCATCAGGTAGTTGGTTCCATCCAGCATTGAACTTCTGACTGGAGGTATTTTTTTTATCAAATGATCTTCTAGTCCTCCTGGGTTTAGATTCTTCAAGGACATCACAAATGTATTTTAGCCCCAAGCAAGAAGACCTTTAAATCCTATAGGTATCTGGATGCTAGTGTAATGATTTAAGAACCTTGCTTTGCAATTGCATTGATTGATGTGCTGAGTTGCGACAGCAGTGTTGTGAGTCAGCTGAAGTTGTGTAGCGGTCTTTTTGGGAAGACCAGAGTCGCAGACATCCACCCTGCTGGAGAGGAAGGCATTACTAGTTTCTTTAAAACTTGTCTGGACATGGAAAATCCATCTCCAGCCATTTATATCAGATGGTAAAATGCAAAGTACTGCTATTATCGCAACAGAGTAAGGAAGGCCGCTTACGGCTAAACTCAGTGTACCCTCATTAGTGGCGTGTTCGAAACGCTACGCACTGAGCACCTACCACAGATGACAGAGCCCAATGCCAACAGGTGCCCGTTATTTCCCAGTCACCCGTTATTTCCCAGTCACTGTCAGTGTAATGAATTACAGTTTCAGCCAAATCAACTGCCCTTAAAATTGAAATCATACCACTAAATACTAATAAACATTTTGAATCCAAAGGAATTTAAAACTTTCCAATTATTTATTTGCTTGTTTAAAAAAGTCGTGGTCAAGTGATAACAGGCACCTCTGCGGACAGCTGGTCAGGCCAGGGAGCAACACTAACTACCTCCAAACCATTCTACTCTTCATCTTCCACCACATCATCCTCAGGCTCATCCTCCTTGGCCACGATGTCTCCAGCCCGAAGGTAGATGTTGTGAAGGATGACACATTCACAAAAATAATATATATATATATATATTACAAAAGAAATGAAACCATTCCCCTTAACATACTCGATGATGGAGCATGTCCTGGGATGATGGACAATGAAGCCCTGGGGGAAGAGGGTAGAGCTGTGCAGGAGCATGCTAGAGTCGAAAACTGACCGAGGTCATCCTACATGCTGTCTGTGATGGTCACAAACAATCTGCAACAGTTTCCTCTTCCTGTAGCACTAATCACTAATCAGGGCCACGTAGCAGACCTGGCAGTGTCCAGTTGTTTTCATGAATGCTATGTTTCTTACCAGCCCTGCAAACCCACAGGGTACTGCTTTCAGGTCTCCCGGGGTCACCACCACCTCCACATGACTCTGCAGTGGACAGTGCAACGAAGAAGTCCAAACACACTTTTTCCTTGTCCATAGTAGGCAGCCTCCTTTTCCAGTACAAGTTAGAGTTTTGGGGATTTGATGTATTTTCCCATTTGCGGTTGTGGTTTGCCCTTCCCTGCTTTCAGTTCGACTTTAATAAGTCTTGAAATATGGGCATGTTCTCCATCTTGTGTGTTTATGCAAAATAAGTGCTCCCCTTAAACATTTCAATTTGTGCCTGACTCTAACTTGCAACCAGGCAGTACACACCTCAGCCTGACACTTTTCACCTCTTCAGAAATACATACCAGATATCAGTTTATTATTCCCTTCATCATGCTGAAGTGCTCCTTGAGATGTTTGCTTCCTGAAGTAGAGATCTACGATAGAGAGTAAAATTTCATCCAATGCTACCTTTGCATAAGGTGACTAATCTTTTTAATCCCCCCAGTTGGATCAGCCTTTAAACAGAGTGGCAAACACATAGGGTGGATTAAGAGAGCGAGAGAGGGCAACCGGCGCTCCACAGAAACAGTTTAGGGGAGCTCGGAGCACCGAGGCAACAGTACAGTGATAAAACAGGACGTCCTTGACACAAGCCCACTTCACTGTGAGGTTTCGGAAGGGTGGAGGTACGCGAAGACAGCTTTGTTTCAAAACAGATATTGCACATGAAGGGCATATTTCAGGCACTGAGTAAGAAACTTGAAGCAAAACTGTTTTTCACAAAATAAAACAAGATTACAGCAAATACATAAATCCAAGCTGCCATTCTAATAATGTCTCAAATAAAATCTGTTAATCGGGTGTAATGTCAAGGTCTGGGGTACATGGGTCACATACACCAACACAAGCTGAAAGTCAGTTTTTTGCAACTGCCAATATTTTCCAAATTACATGTATATTTTGTTATATTATTTAGAAAATGTTCACTCATACTATAGAGATAAAAAATGTTCTAGTAATCATAACTTGGAGTGTGTCATCTCAACAGTATTCTGCCACCCTTGATGGTAAGATACTGTCAATACTTCCTGCAGATGTTTCACACTAAACAGATCCTGCACATTTACATCTCTTTTTGGAGCTGTAAACTTAATTATATGACGGTTTTTTGATGAAACATTTTAATGCTGGTTTTAATGTCACAATTATGAACAAATGTATAAAAATATACACTTAAAGTTTGCACGTGGTTCATAACGCCACCTAGTGTTTCAATTATTTGGGATGTCTCTACGTAATGACATTTATATATATTTGCAAAGGTTAACACCCTCTAATCAAAGGTGCCACCCGCGACGGCACTTGGGGAATCTATAGGCCCATGCTAATTTTGAAATCTACACAAAAACTAAGCCTCTAAACCACCAAATTGTCAATTATTCATACAGACACACACAGTGTTTGAACCGCTGGTTGAGACAGCCACCTGTGGTTCAAATGGCTCGGCTTTAAGTGTTAAGTTTTACTGACAGACACATAACAGTGATAAAAAGAACTAAATATTAAATGTGAACACAAGTAATTAGTGAACGAAAACTATTTCTGTTAAAAAGATTAAGTCAGAGATGAGGATTGGTGAGAATTGTGTTGCGTAATTGAGTTGTATAGTCAGCTCGGTATCATCAGTTATTAATCATCAATCAGTTTGGAAATGACAACCTCTGGCTAATTTGCTGTTGCTCCTCTAAAAATGCCTGAAGGCATGTCGTACAAAGACAGATTAGATAATCTCATGTTACTCTTTGCAAGAAAGCAAATAAACCTATTTTCTAGAATGCCAAACTATTCCTTTAAACAGAATCCACACTGAGCACCGAATTTATAACAACTTGAGGCAGAGTGGTGATGAGTAGAGTTTCTGTGAATATATGCCTGTAATGTGCATCTGGAGTAAAAACAGCAGTGATGAGGATTGGCTGTAGTGAAATGCCCCAGACCTCTTTATGACCTGTAAACTGTGGCTGAATGAGAACTGATTGGGTCTTTATTTTAAAATGTGGGGCTTGTCAGGAGATGATGCCAGTGGCTGTAACTATTGCACATTCCCAGTGTGCTACAAAGTCCCCTGTCAGAAACCCAACGGGAGGCTGTGGCCAACACCGTGCTCTTTACACACTTCCACACTTTACAGATACGATTTCCCCCCCCCCTTTAAACTCAGGGGAGAGAAATAAACAAATAGAATGTTAATCTTAAAAAGTGAGAGGGTGAGAAAAGAAAGACGGATGTGGGTATTGGCTTTATGTAACTTTTCTCATAGGCAGGTTTATTTCTGTCAAACAGTGTTTAAACCTTTCATAGCTGGTTCAGACGAAGTAGCTGAAATCAATTATACAATGCTAAATCTTCTATTATCTAAAGCCCCTCTGAGGGGCCCAGTAATGTTCACATAACAGGTGCAGTGATAAGATCCAAAGATCCACGGTACTGATTTTTCCCTCCTCCCTTGTCTGACTGCTGCATTCACACTGCGTCTCCAAAGATTATGATTAAAAGCCAATACATGACTGATAAATGCAGCCTTCAACCACCTTAATACCTATAATTTAGGGCAATAAAGCAAATTCCATCCAGCCTTCATCAATCTCAGCCGTTATCAGTTTTTGAAATTGAATTAAAGTCAGCGCTGCGCTCAAAGGGGATTTAAAGCAACCTGCTCGGAATATTGCAGGCTTGTGAGCCTTTAGTCTATGTCTGGAATGCCAAGCACAATTAATCCCCATGAAATGGAGCTCTGTGGCATTGACGAGAATTAAGGTCCTAACACGAAGTCAATCAAGGGGATCAGCAGGCTGGCGAGTGGAGTGCCAGCAGCCCCGCCACACAGGCAAGCTAACTGATGGAAGACGAATGGTCCAGTGGATCAAAGAGACATCAGCTGATGACAGGCTTACAAATATCTACAAAACTGTGTTGCTTCTTTTCGTTTTTTCTCTATTCAGTTTTTGCCCTGCTGTTAACAGGGTCTGACAATGGCTTTGTTGGTTGCTCTCGTTCATATCTCTACGCAATCCATGGCCATGAAATTTTGTACAGACATTAACGCCCCATGTCACCACCATGAGGTTGATATTTGTGGCTCACAGTGAAATATCTAAACAGCTATCATATGGCTTGCCATTAATATTGCTCCAGATACAGGTGATTTTCATTTAATTTCAAAAGTAGTTCACCATATACAGAAAGATTCTCCAAGGGATGTGTCCATGTTTTACATCAAAGTCCGTGAGAGCATCCATTGAGCCAGCTGACTTTCTGTCTTCCCAGACACATGAATGGGCTCTGGTAATAATACAAGTAGTCATTTTGTATTTGTATATGATGCACAATACTGTTGTCACTGCAAAATTGCTCTACAGCCTCCAAAGGTCCTTCTCCAAGGGCGTGATTTCAAGTAGAAAGCAATAATAAAATTTGGTCAGTTTGTCAAACAACTTCAGGGGTATTACCATCTCAAGCTTTTGGGCCAGAAGAGGACTGATGTAGCAAAGATGGATCGTAATTATTATTATTAGTGATCTAGATCTAGATCAGTGTAAACAAATCTCAGCAGTCCTGATCTCATCTGGTCAATTTGACATTTTCTTGGATACAAGACACTTGAAATGATGATTGGAAATATGGCCTAAAACAGTGGTAATGACTTGGCCACAACAAGTCACTTTAGGTGTTTGAACCATAGACCGTATATAAAGATGAATGACGCAGTGTGGCACGGTCTGTACAGTCTGCACAGTAGTGATTGTGGAGTGAAGCCGTGGTAGCCAAGTTCCGCCGATACATGCTCGAGTCAGTCTCAGCTGTCATACATGACCTTTCACACCATTTTTACAGCATCAAATATCTAAACAATAATAATAAAAAACAGAAACATGTCAGAAACATGAACACATGAACACATCAACTTTAATTGAAGAATTAGGTGCTGATTAGACTCAAAATCTCCAACAAATTACATTATTGTTTGTTTCTTCAAACCAAAAATGGACGTCATGAAAGCTCCCCAGAAGTGAAGCCCAATTAATGTGAAACGCCCCTTTATCACACTGTGTAATAAGAACTATACCTAAAATGACAGAAACCATGGAAATATTGAACTATATTTTTATTTATGACCTAAACTGCAACCAGCCACTAGGGGGCAATTGGGATTCTTTGGCTTCACTTCTGGGGTGTTTTCATGTCATCCATCTTTGGTTTGAACAAACAACCAATACTGTAATTTGTTGGAGGTTTTCGGTCTCCTCAACACCCAATTTTTCAATTAAAATAGACATACTGTAAAAGAGTGCTGGAATTAATGATGAACTAAAATCACTGCACTACACTGAGTTTATTCCTCTACCAGGAAAAAAAGCACCCCCCAGTACCCAAGGTGAGGAAAAAAATAACAGATTGATACACCATCCAGTTTTTTATTTTGTATTTCCTGTGCTTGTTCTTCACATTCTGTTTTATTAATACTTACTGAGAACATACCACCCACATTTACAGTGTGCTAAACCAATGCCTGGTGCCCAGAAGCATCACATTGCTGTTTGCCAGACGACCTGCTGAAAGCTAAGCCATGTTAAATCTGCATCATATGGTGTGTGAGAATGCCAATGTGAAGGACCCCGTTATTCGCTCAGAGGTCATGTTAAAATGGAACACCTTGTGATATTTTTTTTGTCTGCCTTTCCTCTTGCCAGAAGCGGTCGTGAAATTAGAAGGTGAACCATTTCAAACCTGGCAACTAATTGCAGGTAGAAATGAAGCTGGAAGCCTGGCAGAGATAAACACCTTGTATAAATAGATTCAGGCACTTTCAGAAAATGTCAGCCCAGCACATCAGAGGTGTAAGATAGATTTGGCAGCCAGATAGAGCCAGACCTGGGTGTGCGGTGAGAATGGGCCACCCGCAAGATAATGAAGTGAGTAGGCACTAAGTGTAGAATTGACTGCACTGAACATATTTCATTAGCCACACTGAGTCCCCATATTGTTCCGCCGTAGTACACCTGAATCCTGAGCTAGGCTCTCAGCGTGGATGAATAATGAGAACAAGGGAGAGGGAGAGAGAGAGAAATGGAGTGTCACAAAGTTAAAGGGCCGGTTCACCCAAACACATTTTATCATAGCTCTGTAGCACATAGCCATGTACGTACAGTAGTTGTTGACACAGCACTAGTACAATGAAGGTCAATGGAATCTCATCTGTGGTGCACGTGGCATTGAAAGATGACATTTAAAGGAGAAGTTCATATTTTTGGGAAAAACTCTCATCCGCCTTAGCTCTGATGGTTAGTTGGATACTAAGATAATAGGTTCCTCAATACAAAACACTGTATGTATACTTGTTGAATGCCATTTCTTCCTCATGAAATGTTTTGAGTGCTTATGTTTTGTATATTTCGAGGTGGTCTTTTGGGGCTACATAGACCGCAATCCCAAACCGAAATGTGACTGTCTGACCTACAGAGGATTTGTGATTCATGTGACCGGCTTGTCTCGTCCTCACTTAGCAACAGATCTGCAATTTGACACAAAAATAACTTTTTAATGCCCCTTGGTTTTTGAACATGTGTACCATGAGCTTTTCGGTTGTGTTGAAACCTGATAATTAAGCACCGGATATCTTGTTGCTAGACAGCAGCATTACCTCTTTGAAAATCAGTTTTTCAAGGACAGCAAAATTCATCCTGGGTTGGAAACTTAGTTTTTTATGGTATGGACGGACGCGTTCGTATCGTATTTGGAGGAGCATTCGAAATAGGACAGTCAAGACGCGCTGCTGTGACTCAATCAGCCTTCAAATGCAGCCTCTGCAGGATAAGGTCCCTGAATTGAAACACTGCCTCTGTTTGCCAGCTAACGGTCTTCTTCTTCCTGTTGGCCCAGCGGACTGCTATGAATCTTTGTGTGCTACTGCCACCAACTATTCCATCTCCACATTTTGTGTTGCCGGCTATAGTAAGTACACACCCAGATTGTTGATGTCACCTGACAAAACCACATCCACCACAGATTTTACATTAAATAGATGATTTCTTTGGTGCGATGTCAACTGATATTCAGCTACTACAATGTCAATAACCTTACTATGTTGTGGTCTAGAAGCGTGGATTTTCGGCCACTCCTCCCATAGTCCAAAGACATGCAAATAAGCTGGTGTCTCCACAATACCTGTGCGTGAGTGTGCCTATCAATGGCTTTTCTGTCTCTATATATCAGCCCTGTGATGGACTGTTGACCGGTCCAGGTTGTACCCACCCCTTGACCGATGTCAGCTGGGACTAGATACAGCCCCTACCCCCATAACCCTCAAAGAATAAGCACTATAGATAATGAATGGTCTGGAAGCAATGACTGTAAATAAAGATGGACGACATGACATAAGCTGCAATGTCATGTCGTCCATCTCAATTTACAGACATTGGTTTCAACCCTGTAACCCCCATCAGGGGTACATTACATTACTACATTGCAGGTAGACATTTAACCCATTAAATTGTGAGAGAAGAGAATGAGCTGGTTTTGTTACAGTGCTGTTGCTAAGCTGCCAGTCAGTCTGAGTGGAATGTTAAGGCTGTCAGACTATTAGCTGGTGCTGCATTTGAGACAGTGGCTGGCTGATGAACTCCTTGCTTTGTGTTATTGAACAGAGCAGCACATTCAGGTTTCCACGGGCTGAGCCATCAGGGCTGCTGCTGTTCTATATACGGTGACAACTAAGACTGTGAAATATACGCTCATTTATGAAAGAGCAATCAACAAGTGGAAGTGGTTGACAATGGATTTTCAGTAGTTGTCTGTGTTTGTGGAGTGGCTGAGCTGTAAATTCATTTTTCAGTGGGTAGATAGAAATTGTATTTCCCACATCCCATTTTATCCAAATATCACCACAACCAGTATTTTGGTAATGTGTTGCAGGATAAAAGTAGAAAGGAAATACTGTACTGTTGAAGTACTGTTGACAGTATAGTGGGGATCCCATACGTCAGGATTATTTTTATTGTTTATGTATTTCTTAGTCGCTCCATCAATTTTATTCATCAAAGTCAGTTAACTTTTTCTGTGGTATACTGCTCATCCTGTAAAAAACAACTGTCTACTGTGCTCTTTCTAATGCCTGACCAACAAACCCATGGACAGATTTTCACTAAACTTGGTGGAAATATTACTTTGGAGCGTATCTCAAGATGCTTAACTTTTGGACCTGATAGGTCAAGGTCAATAAGAGATGGGCAGAAAAAGAAATTGTCGACCACTCATCACATGGGCAATTCATCCAGATGCTGTATATTGCATACTTAAAATTATGACTTTAGTATTACAATTGGTGTCATTATTATTTTGTTGATCAAAAGTACGGGAAGATTTTGAGCCAAATATCAACTGTTCTAATCATATCATGATCATGTGTCACAGGTCGACAGTGATAATTTACAGCAGTGTCTTATTCTGAAATTTGCCAGGTAAAATTGTGGAGACCAACAAAAAAAAAATATTTAACAAAAGGAAAAGACATAAAACTGCATGTTTATTTTCATGTATGTTCCTCTTCAGTCTCTGTTGTCTCAAAGATGAATTTCCTCATACTTTGTGTTTATCTGACATGTTTTTCAGAATTGCAGATTTCTCTCCATGACTTACTTGACGTGCAGTGTTTGCTTTTGTCAGCCTTAAATTAGTTGCTTTTGTTAGCCTTAAATTCTTAAATTACAGTTAGAGCAGGCGTTTCCACTTGTCATTGGGTGGAACTAATTACTAGGTGGACCATTTATGATGGCTCAGATCCAGCAATTACTGCAATCCAACGCAGCAATTAATAATGTCAAGTTTTACACCTGTCTGACGTGTCAACATATCCTCACTGTGGAGTTCTGCTCTAAAGCTCTTAACATGGTTCACATTAATTTGATTTAATTAGATTTCCCCAAACAACCACAGGTTACATGAGCTGTTTGGTAATTATGTTAGAGCCTGGGAGGATGTGTGAGCGACATGTTTTAAAGAGGAAAAAGGAAAATTTAGGCATTGTGTCATTGTGTCATTGTTCTTCTTCGAGATCGCCAATAGATACAGAACATATACAATGATGGGACCCCCCGACACCCACCCCAGGTTTTTCACTGAGTTAAAATGCCTGAATCAGTAATATAGGAGGACATTTACCTCCATAAATCACTGTAAATAAAGAGATGACTTCACTTTAGTAATTCAGTCTATTTCCAATCACATGATTGTAAGTATTTAGTAACCTCACTGATATACAGAAAATGGGGTGAACAATAAATAAATTAAACAATAAATTACAGTTCTAGAGAGGCACAAACAACAACAAATTTAAAATTTAAAATAAGGCGAATCAACATGTCTCTAAAACATTGTCATCATAACCTTAAAATAATATACTTAATGAAGGTCGAGGACTGTTAGGTGGACCTATAACTGGCAACTGAGGGTGTACACTGTGTATGTTAGCTGAAGTATAAAAGTGAAAGTAAGTGCTAAAGTAAAGTACTATATGCCACAATATTAAACAGCTATGATTGTGTAGGCCTACTCATTGATAAGGGTGGATGTGATCATGCACTATTCTGTGAAAACAAAACTTTTCTTTGAATGTCTTAACTCTCTCTTCTCCTGTCCCATGTGAGACATCAACAGATTTCATATTTCACTATGTGCAAAAACAAGGACTTCGAACTCACCATTCGACACCCGTTCTCCTCCCCAGCTACAATTACGAGGTGCCTGACCTCCGGAGGAGTGTTGCCTATGG
This sequence comes from Hippoglossus hippoglossus, assembly GCF_009819705.1. Classification (NCBI taxonomy): domain Eukaryota; kingdom Metazoa; phylum Chordata; class Actinopteri; order Pleuronectiformes; family Pleuronectidae; genus Hippoglossus; species Hippoglossus hippoglossus. The sequence goes on from NC_047174.1 coordinate 19,489,801, forward strand.
GGTGGTCACCCAATGCAGGAAGGTGACCACCAATGAAATGCTTGCTTTGAAAATTATCAGTAGGCAAAGGAAAACTTGCAACAGAAATTCTGTGTATCAACATGTGGTACAAAAACATTGCATTCACATCTTATATCTCTCCAACATCCCAGAAACCCCCCCTCAAATTGAATAGCAGCTTCTCCTCTGCAGCAGCTGCTGTTTTGTCTCTTTTGTTCCTTTACCACATGATTTATCAGGATTTCTTTCACATTTTGTTCTGACTGACTGAAATTATTGCAACTTTAAATGTAAAATATATGTAAGTCCAGAACCTGAGATGAAAAATTAATGATTACTCCACGTAAAGTTAAGGTACAAAACAACAACTTTGTTATTGTAACATAAGTATTTGTAATGTATTACTTCCACTCCTGGTCATATGAGCAATGAGATATTATACTACCAAGTACCATCATATGATATTAACATCTTATATTAAGTGTGAATTACATACAATGTTAGACATGTCAATGTCAATTTATCTTTACAGCAGGCAATCAAAAAATTATATTTAAGAAAAAGAAAGTAAACCCCAAAAGCTTCACAAGGCTTCATCTACCCATCACCAAAATAAAACAGAGCGGATCAGGTGACCAGGCGGAAAAGTCCATTCTGGATTTATTCATCAGTACAGACATTTCTTCAGGTTTTGTTGATCAGACCCATTCAGCTCAGACATGGCATTGGTTCAGACATGTGATCTAATATTCCAACCTAGTGGCACGCCCCGTAATGTCTTGGTGGCCTTGGGTGGTAGATCATTCAGATATTCATTTAGCTGTTATCTAAGCTTTCTTCGAATGGATGTTTCACTGTGACTTTTGGGTGGCTTTCTAGTGGGCTGTACGTGTGACAGAATAATATGTACCCATCAACCAAGGTCCCTTACCCACAACACTACCATGACATCTGCTGATGGAATTTGTCTCTTGCCCGGTCTGACAGATCCAAGCAATCTGGAGCCCAAGGACACAGGACACAGACCTCGCCAAGCGAAAGATGATAGACTCATCCTCTCATGAGCGAGGACCAAACCTGCAAATCACATTTCAAAACCTTTCCTTCCTTGTTTTTTCTATCACTTTCCTTTTACATCTCGTTACTGTAATTTCCATGTCATGCCTTCTTTTTACTTTCTTTTCTTTTCATTCCTTCCCTTTCCTTTCTTTTCTCTCCTTTCCGAGATTTCGCTGTCCTTTTCCTTTATCGTCTCTTAATTGCCATTTCCATGTAACACCTTCTTCTTTCCTTTCCTTTCCTCGTTCTTTCTATAATTTTCCTTTTTTTATCTCTTTTCTGTCATTTTCATGTCACCCCTCCTATTTCCTTTCCTTTAATAAGGTACTGTAAAATAGTGACGGTAGGAAAGAAAGGTTTGCAAAAAAACGTTACAGTTAAAAGAATCTACCTGCATGATCGTAAAACACTGCATATCTATTATTGGTAATTGATGCAAAAAATTAAAAATAATAATGTGTCTTCAGTGTCTAACATCTAGATGGGGAACCACGAAAATGCAGTGTGAAGTTTCAAGCTCTCACGCATGAATGTTCCCCTCATCCTGAACCCTGTTCATAGAAATGAAATGACATCAGCAACTTGTTGGGGAGATGACTGAAAGCTATTCCTTTATGAGGTTTCTTCAGATGAAGATAGCATTTGTATTTTGTGCGATGGTGTCACACAGCGTTCTCAAACTGGAAGTGTATAGAAATTATTAGAGAGCCTGTGTGTGTGGATTGGTGGTCACTCGACTGCACCCTCATTACACTTGGCAGCAGCATGCACAGCCATGACCTCTCCAGCTATAGAAGGAGTTGGACAGCAGCTGCAGGGTCCCTATCCCTCTCTCTCAGACTGTCTCATTCCCACGTGCTGCTTCTCCTGCCAGCCGCCACCGCCGCTGTGTCTGATTCTGCACATGCACCACACAGACTGAAATGCTGTTAAATTACCAAAGTATACAGTCAAATGTCTCCTCTGAAAGAATTTTGTTTGTTTGACCTCAACACACCTTTTTATAATGCAATCATTGAAATTAGCCCGGGGCTAAGAGCACACTAAAGGCTTTTATTTTTTTTTCTGTTTTCTTTTTGACCTAACTGGGGCTCTTAGCCGTGGGGTAGCAAACATTTTGCACGGCTGCCTTTTGAAGTGGGTATGAAAGAACCTAAATTGTAAGAGCTCAGTCTTTCAACATACTTTGAAAGGAACTCTCAAAAATATGTTTTAGTTTGTTTCCGTACAGCTTTTGGATAGAAATGTTTGTGTTTTTTCTGCAACAGGCTGACTGCTGTGCCTGAATAAATAAGTTCCGCCTACGTGTCCACTACCCCCAACCACTATAATCACTGTCAGAGCGCTCTCACCACCTACTTACACCCCGAGGAACCAGAGAGAGATGAGAGCTGAGGTGTCAACACCAACGGAAGGCAGCGAAAGTCAGGGAATCCACCTGAAGCTGCCTGGTGTCAGTATCAGGCTTCATGCTAGCTCTGCTTCTCTACGTGCTGTATTTTTAGAAAAGATGGGGTAAAAACATCGAGATTGGCTGAAGTTTCATAACTTGAATAAACAACAACACGTCATGAGTGGGTGTGTGTTTACTTGGTCTGTGTGAGAAACATGAGGAGTCAAATGAAGTTGTACAGTAGTACTCCTTTTACACCTGGCATTGAAATGTTTTTTGGGTCATCAGATTGAAAGCTCAGAGTTTTACATCATGACAGAACAGGTGTAAATCTGCTCATTAAGGACAGATTGTCATAAGATCGACCAGACCATCCCTAAAGGTGATCAGATTGTGATGCCCGGGCCGCACTCGCTTAGTTTTTTAAATAATTTTCTCCACGTGACAAACATGTGATTCAAAGTAGAATAGACAAATGACCTTTCACCACATTTTTAAATGTCTATCTCTCAAATATGTCACAAAACGTGAATATTGGCAACACTCCGGTAGCTGTTTAAATGTAAAAGCACTCTAGTATTTCTGTTGACTGAATCCATTCTTTTGTTTTAATAAGGAAATTAAATATTTTCAGGATTGAAGGATGCAGAGCTTCTTACAGTAGAGTCTTGGCATTTAATTCAGTATAGGCTATTTTTTCCCGTGGAAGCACAGTAGTCATACCACAAACCCCATGTAGCAGCTCCCTGTGTGAACAACAGATGCAGGCGAGACGCAACAGACACCGTCACATGCTGCACACGTAACCACTGTGGCCCAGGCATCCCCATATTTAACATTAGTGTTAATGCAATTTCTTTTCAATTCACATACAACATCTACATGGGCAGAAATAATAATCACCAGAGGTAGCAGCAGCCATATGCAGCGAGAAGCAATTAGCCAGTTAACACAGGAAGCATTCTTCTGAGTCCTCTTCTAGGTCCTCAACTATGTATGTAATTCAAGACACCTGAGGATGGAGTGACGGATTCTACCCCTCCTTTGAAAACCAATCAAACTAAATATTGCTAATTCATGAATTACTGCCATCTTCTTCTTCTTCTTCTTTTAACATTTTTGGTAGTTTGTTGTTTATTTCGGGTTTGTGCAAACGAGAGGAGGATGTGACGTGAGCTGGAGAAAGTAATCAGATCTTAATCAGATCTCAGTGTGGACACTTGAGACACATATTTATACCAGGTGTAAATTAAATCTCATGTCTAGATCAAATGTGGACATGAAACACATATTAATACCAGGTGTAATTGAATGTCAATGTTGACTAATCTCAAATTAAGACAGTTTTATTTGGAACAGAAAAGTCCTACTGGCAAAAACTTATATCCACCACAGCTTGAATCTCAACCTCCAGGTCAAATTTTGACTTGTCAAAGTGCCAAAAACAAAATGATGGCAATAACTACAGAGATAGAACCAAACTTCTATGAAATCATAATAAAAATGTGGAAATGAAGGTCCAATTTTCCTAAAAAAAATGTAACGCTTCATTTATAGATCTTTTTGTTTTGCCACTTAAGGGCATCGCAAAAACTAAACACATCAGTGACACATGCTGCATCCTTCAGAGGCTGCGACCTTCCATTCTTGAGCAATGCTAACCTCTCCCATGACTTATTGAGAGCCAGTGACAAAGCTAACAAGCTAGCTATCTGGGTGGGCTGCAGAAAGTGCAGCAACTCAAAGTAGTTATCAATGCTTTGGTAATAATGGGACATGCTGGTGACGCACTTGGGAAATACTAGCAGCTAATCACCAGCTTTGTGTAAGTGGGTTTTTGTGCAGGGTACTGGTGTAATAGTGTACTGTGGGTTTTGGGACATTTACAGCTAAAAACAACTGCAGGACATGACACTGATATGGATAATGAGACTGTAGTTAAATAATAAAGCCTCAGGGCGTAAAAACCAAAGCAAAGAAGTGAAAAACACTTCAGAGGTGGATGGTAATTCTTTTTGGGTTCATCATAAGCAACATCTTTACCATCACTCAGTGATTTGATGCATTGTTAATATAAATTAGTTTGGTGCAGCTTTAAACGGGACGTGTATAAAAAATGTCTCTGTTATTGCGGAGGGCATAACATAAAACTAAAGTCACCAACCGCGCTCTGTGTATCAACATCTAATGATTTTTTTGTGGAACACAAAGACTTCTGATAGGGAATCTATCTCTGTGACAACAGTGTGGCAGGATGAAAGACAGCTCATTATCAATGCCTCTGAGTATTGAAAACATTCAAATTCAAACCTGGACCAAAACGTACACGGTGCACATTTGTGTGCTTCAAATTCACAAAATCCTTCTTAGGTTATCAACACACTGTCTGAAACCTCTACACCATGAGGGATGTTAGAATTACTGTGGCAAACACAAGAGTCGCTTCACACACACACTTCACATAGTCAATGCCACGGGTGTGCAGAGGCAAGAGAGGAACCACGGTATGAGATTGAAAGGCCGAGCTCTTATTTTAGTTTTCCATCTTCACACAACTCTTGTTTTTCATGTGTACAAAATAATGCACTTTTACAAATGTCTCTGAGGACAGACATTCTGAAAGTGCACACGTTTAATCCTTTTTGTACATAGCGCTGTGACTTGCCACATTCCTTGATTTCAGAAAACTCCTGGAATGTGCTGCTTTGTTTTGAGCTTTGAGCAGCTTCTATATGTCCAAGGATGAGACGTCTTTTATCACTACATCTCTCTTGTTAATAGGTAAGCGATGATTTCAAAATAAAGTTTGGGGTAGGAGAAATCTGTGTACTGAGCTGTTGCATTGTATTTTAACAGTATATTTAAACCGTATCCTGCATTTTTCCAAGTGGCCTGGTTTTCATGTAACCTGCTGAATGTGACACTTTCCACATGCATTTAGGTAAACAAAAAGGATAAATGTGAACAAGCATCTCACACTTTGTTCAGTGACATCTTCAAAGCAGATTTTCTCCCCAATCACTATCTTAAGTTGAGCTGTTTGAAGTCACAGGATGCTGCTGCGGAGACAAACGTGTTTACTAATGGACCTCAACTTGATTACAATTCAAAGAGGCATTCCCACAGCGCTTACTCACTGTGGAAATATGACCTAAATTTTGTCAGGGAAGCTCCGCTTTGAAGTTTGAAATTAGTCTGGGGAACATTTATTCTTATTTTGTGAAAAAGGCGGCTGGATCAAACTCTTTTTTTTTTAAAGTAAATTTTTAATATTAAAGATTTTGACGACTCAATTAGCCACATTTCTAGCGTTGCCATAGAGCTTCTTTAGACTTAGTGCAGGGTCATAGAGAGCAGAATGAAACGTAAAAATCTGGTTTGAGTTGTTTCTGGTTCTATCTCAGAGGCTCTGCAGCATATTTCATTAATAGAACACGTTGTGGAGCATTACGGCTCTGCAAATGACATCATTCAGGTTTCCCTGGCCATCACACAGCAGCAGAAACCATGAAGCATCTGGTTGTTGGGTGTGTGCATCAATAGAATCTGATTCCAATCTGTTGAAGACAAGTCTGGTTACATGGCTGCAAAGCAGCATGACACAGGTACTGGGTTTAAGTGGTGCACAAGAAAGAAATACCAAAAAACAGCCTTAAACAGTCAAATATATAATTTGTGCAAACAATTAATTTAGCAATCTGTAGATCTCTCTGCAAAATGAAAGAACAACAGAAGTTAAAACAAATGTGTAAGATATGATTGAGAAATGATGTAAAAATATACTGTAATTGTGTTTATGCTTAGCCTGACCTGTGAAGTGAACTTCCCTCTGCCTCTGCTCATTTTGTATTTGTTGTGTTCTAGTAAAACATCTCATGCTTTAAAAAAGTTGTGTATTCATGTAGTTTAAGGAAACAACTCACAATGTAAGTTTTTTAATTGGTGACCGATTCCCTCACAAAATCTTGAGACACAATTAAAAATGTAAACTAAAAGTAAAGCCAAACTCCCACTGCAAAGGATAAATTGCTAAATTGTGTGTCATGCGGGAAAGAGAAATCAAATCTGTGAAATGTTGCTGTACTTATCTATTTCCACGTTGTGCCATACTTTTATGACAGTACTAGTTACAAAGCACTTGTTCAGCTTTTATTTATCGAGTAAAAATGCTGACGTTTAATGCATCATTGAAATTAAATATAATAATACAACATTCACAGGGACTATTTTTCTGTATATACTGTATGTGTGTACGTGTAATTGTGTGTTCACACTGAATTTGGTTTGACATTTTGAACCAATTGCATTTTTACTTAGGAACTGAGGAACCTGAATATCTACTCCACCACTGCAAACTGTAAACAGGTAACAAGTCTGAATTACAGTCATTTCAATTTCATTGACATTTACCTGCTCCTTTGCACATATAATTTAGTTTTTTGTTAATTTAAAGTGGTATTCTTGCATGTATTAATGTTCCAAATCACAGAGTGTAATTTATAGTGCAATGTCGGCTCTTTAATGGACCATTAGACAAATACACACAAAAACAGGAAAACATTAAAGTGCAATAAAACCCAATGAAAAACACCTGATCTTTTATGTCTACATGACTGATCCCTGAGCAAAGTTCAATTTTAAATTAAATTTTAAATTGAAAAACAAATTGCCTTAGAGAAACATTTAAGACTACAATCATCCAGTCTACTTATCTAAAATCTTTCTACATGAGACATGATAGAGCTAAAAGCTTATTCCCATACGTGACCTCTACTATGTATTAATGCATAACTATGGCAGAAATATAAATCAGAGTTTTCCTCCACTTTAATGGGCTTTCCTACCTTTATATCCCTATAAAACTCTACATTCAGCCTGACTGCACCGATTCAAACCTGAGAGAGTTTACTGGCAAACTCACACATCCAGTCAGCCACAAACACATAATGTCATATAACCAGAACAAACAAAGCTTCGATGATACAATCATCTATGTGCGTAAAACCAGCTTTATGTATGTTTGCTGCACTCAGACGTGAGAAGCAAATGCAGCTGTCCACACTGGGTCCAACACACTCAACCAGTTCAGGAAATTCCATTAGAAAACCTTTACAGAGGGTATTTCTACATTTTAACTCTTTGTCAATGGGGAGTCAGATTCCTACAGGGAAACTGTATCACACCCACACACTCCACACAACATATACTTTAATCTCATGCTTTTCCCTTTACCGCGAGTGGTCTGTTAAATCCAAGCTTGAAGGCAGATATTATGGTAAGAGAAAATCATACAATACATCCAAAAGTTTGAACAAATCATTTTACAACTTTTCTCCTGATTCTAAAACTTGGCTGCAGGCTACGGATTAGTTTCTTCTTCACCCTTATGGAACATGTGCATTTCTTCCAAGAGGCAAAGCAGGCTATATCTCCACTATATATGGAAGCTGGTTAATATGGAGGGGTTATTTCAAGACGTTCCTCATCACAGCAGGCTATTAGAGCGTACATGGCTCTGAGACATAGTTCAACTTTGCCAGACACAGAGGGACAGTTTTCTCATTGAGATTGTGCTTTTTAAAAAATTAACTTGCAATTAATTACATATAGGCCTGCAGTGAATGTGCACATGACATATAATTACAGTGTTTCACTCCTACCAGGTCTTTGCTGGCATGATGGAGTGCTTCATACAGCACGGAACCATCTGTTAACCGACCTGCGAGGAGTTCAATAGCTTGTAGTCTACTGCTCCCTAGAGTTTAGTGGTTTCCACTGCAACTTGAGTTTGTTCCATTACTTTTCACATCATGTTTCACTGAGCTGCAGCGGCAGGATGGACAATTTAAGAAAGGGATTTCCATATGATTTCATCAGCCACAAGATAAAAAAAATGTTAACTTAAAAATCATATTTAAATTATTCTTCATTCTTATTTATTTATTTAGGTTTTTAGCTCTGACGAGTCCAGAATAGAGATATGGTAGTTACATTAAAGGGCCAGTTCACTCAAAATACAAAAAAGAGAGTATCCTTTTGGAGATAGTGGACACATTAAAGTTAAACATGTATATACATATAAAATTGTCTGGTTAGATTTACACTGACTTCACTTGTTGTATTCTTCAATCAGGTAAATCTTTGATCAGGATCATATGTATGTCATTCATCACATGTGCATTTCTTTTGTTAATGCTCTTATTCTTCAGATAAATGTAGCCAAAGGCATCATACACTGTTGCTAAAAAGATACCACACACCCTATCTCTCCATCCCCTCCAATAGAGACTTTATCGAGCTTCATGTTGCCAAGATGAACGCTGCATGCCAGGTTATGCTCACAGCTAGGAGGGAATGCTGCTATAACTATGATATAAACATTATAGTCATATTTTGTCTCTTACTTCACTTCATAATGTACTATTTTGAAATATCCTGCATGATCCTGTTAAAAGGAGGTTTTCCTCTCCACCGTCGCAGACTGTTTGCTCATTGTGGGACCTTTTGGTTTCCTCTATAATATTGTAAGGTCTCTGGTATGTGAAGTGCCTTGAAATAATACTGTTGTGATTTGGTGCTACACTATTTTATATATATATATTTAGAAAAAGATCCACAGGGAGGGTGCAGGACTAGATTATGTCCGTGTCCATTGACATGGCAGACGTTATTTTTTATATACACCTACAATTCTTGAAAAAAATAAAGAGGAGAGAAAAAAGATTAGAGTAGAGGTTCTTTGTCAAAATGATCACCAGAACTGCCAACGGGAAAAATTTACCCACAGCTGTTTTTCAAATATACATAACTATGTTTTAATAAAATATTGAAGTTTTTGACTCTCCCTAAAACTGTGTTGGGTTGCACTCCCTATTGTTAATTCAACTAAATTAATTTTGGATTTGTATAGCACTAAATCAAAACACCCATTATCTCAAAGCACTAACAATTATAGAGAAACCCAACAGTTCCCATTATGAGTAAATACTTTGGCAACTGTGGAAAAAGAAAAAAGATACAACATGAAAACGTAAACAATCTGAACAATAAATAATCAATACACTCATGTAAGGGTATTTAAAAGGTCAGTGACAGCAGGGACAAATAAGTTCTCACGTCTGTTTGTCCTGCATCTAATGAAGCAACGTGAGCTCAGTAAACAGGGGAAGAGAGGAGAGGAGAAAGAGACCAGACAATAATAATAATAATAGTTGTTCAGTAGTGGATCTGGATCTTGAGAGAGAGAGAGCCTGTATTTTGTGATCTATTGGGACCACATGGTGCCATTAACTCTTTAATATATGATGGGGCTTGATTATTAAGAGCTTTAGTTTATCGTTCCAATATTTCTGTATATTATAGATAAGTCAAAGCTCTGATGTATCTGTACTGATCCTGTTTAAGGCCTCGTTGGTTCAGTTTCTCAGCCCACACAGAGACCACGGTGCAGGAAGCTGTGAGCGGATGAGATTTGTACCTCGCGGCTCACCGTACACGTCACTGTATGGTGACGTGTGGCTAACAGAGAGAGAGGCGTCTTCTCAGCTAGCTAACCCGCTGTGGAAGGGAAGTGTCCAGGAAAGCTCCGACAGCCGACTCACTTTACCGACACTTCAAGTTGGAAAACATGGCGGCCGACTGGGAAGAAATTCGCCGGCTCGCCGCGGACTTCCAGAGAGCTCAGTTTGCTGACACGGTGCAAAGGTAAGTGCTAGCAGCGGAGCTAACGGTGTCTGGTTTGAAAGCTGTGACTTGTCTCCTCTCTGATAACAGCTGTCGTTAACAATAACTAGAGAGTGGGGAAACTACATGTCTGCAAGTGGCAGGGTAACACCGTCACTGACATCTGCTGTGAAACTCTCCACAGGCTGTCCGAGAGGAACTGTATCGAGATCATCACAAAACTGGTTCAGGACAAGAAGCTGGATGTGGTGCACACGCTCGATGGGAAAGAGTACATCACCCCGGCACAGATCAGCAGAGAGATCCGAGATGAGCTGTACGTGCATGGAGGTCAGTGTCCCAGCCATACACAAAGTAGACCCAACGTGGTCCAGATGGTCGACTGTCACTACAAGAGCCTTCACATCACCATATAAACCATTTAGAAGTGGTCTCAGGCTGTGGGAGTACGGTCAACTATTGTTGTATTCTGGAGTAGACGTGCTGACACTAAATCAGTCCTGTCATTTCCTTTCACAGGGCGAGTCAACATCGTCGACCTCCAGCAGGTTCGTGAAGTGTAAATGTCACTGTGTGTTCTGAGCTGTGTCCTGCACCATATGTCTATGAACCTTCAGAGCCAGACCAGTCTACTACTCAAACGTCCTGGAAATGTTGTCCTGACCTTCTTCCTTTCCTGCAGATTCTCAATGTGGACTGGGTCCATGTTGAAAACAGAGCGAGTGACATCGTGAAGTCTGATAGAGACGTTCAGCTCATACTGGGACAACTCATTGATGAGTGAGTATGACAATAGTTGCACATTGGTGCTGGAGACCGCCTGTCTCACCATGAAACAGGATCCAGAGTGCCCTCATATGTTCCGTATGATAAGTGGACTGTATTTATCTAGAGCTCTTCTAGACTTCGCGACCACTCAGAGCACTTTACACTACAAACTTCGGCATGCTACTGCAGGTGTTGAATCTTGCAATTAAAAGGCAGTGTTGTCTGTAGTTCTGTATTCAAAATATAGTATAATATAACCCCATCAGACACTTTTGACACTATTGCGACACTATTGCTCTTAGCCAGTTGAAACACACAGATCAAAAGTAGACTCTAAATGATAACTGTAGTTGTTAACCCTAACCCATAAGTTGTCAGGTGACAGAGTGAGGCACGACACAAGACCAGGATAGCAGACAGACAAAAGTGCAGGTGTTTGGAGTATTTCAGTAAAGTCGTTTTCGGACATGAACTCTGAAGAATGTCCGCAGAATTGGGTCTGCTGTGAAGATCATGTGTTTTCAGCACATTGACCCCGGCCCCTGCTCTTATCGCCTAAAGCTCTCTTTTCATCTTTGTGTGTTGCACCACTTTTTCATCCCGCGATATTTGGTTAGTTTTTGCATCCGTTGCGTGTTAGAAATATCATCAACATGCCCACTCGCTCACAGTGAATCCTGTGGAGGATCTCCAGCTGTGTTGTCACATCCGCCCATTCAGACATTGTCCAGATATTTTACTAGGGGGCTGGCTAAAGACACTCTGGAGGGAGTCCGGAGGCTCTGATTCGGAACTTTGCTTTCTCACATCCAGCCCCTCTGGAAAATGTCATGAGATGATCCGGAGTTCACTGCATGTTTTGAAAGCAGCTTAAGAGAGACAGAGACAAATTCTTAAGAGGGTAACAGCAAGATGTGAAAAGACAAAAACTTTATTAGGGAACAAACCTGGTGAATGTGAACTGATGTGTGGTTTGATCATCTTGTGTTGTCCGCAGCTCGTACCTGAACCGTTTAGCTGAGGAGGTGAACGACAAACTGCAGGAGGCTGGTCTGATCAGTATTGCAGAACTTTGCAAAAGTTATGACCTCCCCGGAGATTTCTTGTCTGAGGTGAAATACATTGCTGAAAAAATCTCATGTTACATTTGCTAATAAACTTTGTATTTAGATTCCTCCTGGTAGTTGACCTGAGCTTCTTTACACACACACGCGTATTATTACATCGCTGACTTCACTGTTTCTATCTCAGGAGTTGTCGAAGCGTCTTGGGAAGCTTATCCAAGGAGAAATGGACCAGTACAACAAGGGAGTCATATTCACTCCAGCTTTTGTTGCTCGACACAAAGCCAGAATACGAGGACTCTTCAGCGCCATCACAAGGTAAACAGTGTTCAGATATGTCATACAAGAACCACTCCTGTAAACAACTTAGTGGACGACGCAAGTGATAGTAGACAACTTGCTGTGGCCACAAGTTTTCTTGTACTTCAACATGTTTAACAGGCCAGTCAGACCAGCATGTACAGGTACTCATATAGTACCGAGGGTTGGGGGATAAGACTTCAAATCCATATCCCGATTATTTCAAACTTAAACCTCAATTAATGAACGGTTATTCTATTACATCCGCCAAGGGGGCTCATCACTCGGTGCATTACTCAGTGTCGGTCAACAAGCGACTCTGCTCCTCTGCTCTTTTCTAATCCCTCACACGTTGAGCTGCTCTTTATAAAAACCTGCTGAACTCGTATATATGTTCCTTGATAAACAGGGCGCCGCTTCCTCTGCACAAAGTTAAAACACTACACTGCATCATAATCTGTGGGAAGAACTTCTCTCCTGTCTGCAGGAGTGTGGGGGACAGACACAGCACAGAACGCAGTGAATACCTGACAGTTCTTGAATGCACGCATTGGGGAAAGTATAGGGCTGGATTAAAAAAATCGATTATCTGATTAAAATCGATCTTCATTTAAATGATCCAATATCGATTCATAAAAAGGAGGAATCGACCTTTTAATATATGCCTTTTCCTATGAGTGACCCCATTTTACATAGGAACAGCGGAAACATTTTAGCAAGGGAGGGAGTCTCCTCTCACATCTGTGTCTGAAGACGGAGCAAGACAGAGTTTACACACACACAGGCCCTCTGAATATTCTTAAGAATTCAAAGTTCATCGCTCATTGAAAGGTTTCTTATTATGCTACTATAATATTATCATATCAATGATGTAAAATGGTTTCTAAATTATGACAATAATATAATTTGTCACTATTATTTCTGTGACAAAATATCATCCAACAAAATTTGTTTTCATATTTTAAATACTGCAGCAAGCTAGAGGCTTCCTTGCACAGTTTAAAGCATTAGTTCTCTGAAAATGTCTTTCATATCCAAGCAAAACAGGTATTGTACAATGAAATATCCATAATTGAATCGATATTGAATCAAATCGAATTGAATCAGGATCTTGTAAATCGGAATCAAACAGATTGGAGACATCAGTGGTGAAACCCAGCGCTAGGAAAGTATTCGGTCGGTTAAAGGTTATGAATGTCGGTTTTGACACATTTTTGGTTAAATTGCCCAGCCCTAATAAAACCCCAATGTGAATTTATATGGAGTTAAATATGATAAATGTCAAAATAATCAAAATTATTGAAAACTGGGCCTCTAATGTGATTATCCATGCTGCCAGATTTGTTATGTTTTCATTGATTTCTCACTGTAGTGTGAAATCCTACTTTGAGTTTCTGGTAATATTTTTGTGAATGAAACTTTTACACAAACACCAGAACATGTGGCCTTACAGAGCAACGTGCTGGTGTTCATTAAGTTGAAACAAGTGATTTTGTGCAGTGAAGAGGGATTTTGGTGAATGTGAGTCAGAACACTGAGATGCAGGAGAGAAATACAAAACTGTTCATGCATGAGACCCATTGACTTTCTTATTTGTGTTGTTTTGAATGTGATGTGAAATGTTTATCTTCCTTCTGTAGGCCGACACCTGTGAGCAGCATGATCGGAGCTTTTGGATTTCAGGAACACCTTCTGTACAGTAAGAAGAGACTCCTCTGATGTTTGAGAGTTGTTTATTTGACTCTTTGTTACACAGTGAGTTTTAATCACATGGAACTTTGTTGTTATCAGCTGTCCTGGAGGAGTTGGTGAATACTGGACGTCTGAAAGGAAGCGTGGTTGGAGGGCGACAGGACAAAGCTGTGTACATCCCCGATATTTACTCCAAAACGCAGAATTCCTGGGTGGACTCCTTCCTCCAGCAGAACGGATATTTAGGTATGTTTTTGTATTGCAATTGTTTGTTTGTTTTTAAATCACATTTTTGTTGTTTCCCATTTCATTTCTCACCATTGACCTTATTCCTTCCTACTTTGTAAGTGACTCTCCTCTATTTTTATTTTAAGTTAATGATTCTTGCAAAATCTGTGCAGAAAGTGTTTATATGATTCCTCATAAATATATTTTTGACAGACCAGGGCAAGTCAAGCATTAACAAACATGTGACTGCCTCCATGTTTACAAGACTTTGGCCCTGTCCCAATTCCTCTCCCTTGGCCCTACCAGTAGATATGAAGTGGACCTTACTGCGAGTGTCCTCCTCCAAACGGGGCCACAAGGGGGAGGGCTAGAAACTCTTCCCCTAGGAACTGGGACACAACTCGCTACGTCATCAGCAGCTAACCAACATTATTACAGTGACAAATGATATCAACTACCGTTATTATATTAACAACCGTTATCAACCAACTTTATAATAGTGACACATCTGACAGCTGCTGATTGATCGATTGATCAATACACAGTTAGTGTGTTTACATTGGTTATTTCCACGTTAGTCCTGTCCATAGACACGCACTGAAAACATTCTAACATGAAGTTTGCAAAAATTGCGGCTTGACAATTTTTCAAACTTCATATACGGACACGGGAGTAACGAACGTTACTTGTTACTCTCACTCAGACTGTTTACATTCTTGTTTTGATGGCATGAATAGCGCTTGTCACAGCGATTCAATTACATTTTCAATTGCTACTGGATTAAAATAAGATATTTCAGATTTAGACATTTTTTCATGGTTATTTAGCAAATTTTAATTCTTACATTTATGAGCATTTTACCTTAAGTGGCCGCCATGTTGATTCGCTTCGTCTGTTCCTAAAGCACTCAGGACTTTTTGTCTACCCTTTTGTTTTTAGGGGGGTCCTGAATACACTCAGGTTGAAGAGGTGTTTAAAAAGGCTAGATGACAACTCGAGTCTTTTGAGTTAAACCCAGAATGTGCATTTAATTTCAATGCACTAAATTCTGATATTTTATTGCAACTTCTTAGATTCCTTTCAAACTCTTTAATGGAAAACTTGAGAAACATAAATTGAGATGTTGACATGTGGATGTTTCTCCATGAGCAGAGTTAAACCTGGGATGTAATTTTCAATTAATGTAATTGAAGACACAAAACAATATAAAAAACATGTCAATGTCAATTTTATTTATATAGCACATTTAAAACAACTTGGTTGACCTAAGTGCTTCACAAGTGTAATGTAGTGTAATGGTACAACAAGAGGACAGTAACATGTAATACATCTCAGTGCAAGTAGTAAAAATAAAATATAAGTAAAATAAAATATAAGATATACGATAAGCTGGGATAAAAACGTACTCAACTCGAGGAGAAAGCCAAGGAGAACAGATGTGTTTTAAGTAGTGATTTAAAGTGTGTTAGAGAGACACAGTGCGAGTCATGCATCTGATTCCAGAACGTCTGCATGATATCTAAAATCACACACAGGGGTGGTGTTATGTCAGCTTTCTCTGGTTCAGTGTAAACAGACAAAACCTGCATAATGAGAGGTCATCTTAACTGTATAAAGGAGGCTCATGGCATGACTCCCGGTAACCCATTAACCCCTTGTGTCACGCATAAACTCAGATTCACCGTCGCTATGTGAAGTGTCTGCAGTAGGGTTGCGTGTAACCGATGAAGTTCTCTTCCTGCAGAGTTTGACGCGTTGATCAGGCTGGGGATCCCCGACCCCCCCAGCTACATCAGAAAACGCTTCAAGTCCAACAAGCTGCTGTTCCTCAGGGCCGCCTGTGTGGGTCAGACTCTGGTCGACCAGGTGGAGGCCTCTGTGGAGGAAGCTGTCAGCTCTGCCACGTGGACTGACATACAGGTGCTCACCCAGGGCTTAAGTTAACTGCTATTAAATTCATTGTTATTTTTTTGTTTAAAAAAAAAAAGTACTTAATTTTCTCTCATCTGACTCTGGCTGCTGTAGCCGATTCTGCCCAGCTGCCTGTCGATGGAGGACGTTGGGATCCTGATCAACCAGGCTATGAGAAATACTGATGTCCAGTCTTCTGCCAGAGTACTGGGAGGCACGGTGGTCGTCAGTGAGAAATTCATCAGCAACTGCCTGTCGTTATTTGACGATGCCATGCAGCAGAAAGCTCAGAAGGTCTTCCACTGTCACACCAAAGAAAAGTCTTTGATCATATATAGGTGATTTTTACAGATTTGAAAGAACAGTGTTCGTGTTTTGTGTGATGTGATTTTTAGGAAGTCAAGAACAACCCTGTGTTTCTGATAACTGAGGATGATCTGAAGCAATCGTCTATGACAGACAACTCGGCTCCGTCAAAAAAGGAGAAGAGAGAAGCTGAACGCAGGAAGAAGGCGACAGGTTAGTTAAAACAGCCCCATCTCACCATGACACACAGCATTCATTTTAATTATCTATGATTCTATGACATCTCTTAACTCTCTGTCTCTCAGAGGGCAGTGGCAGTGTGAAATCAGGCGGAGGAGGCAACGCCAGGGAAATCCGTATTCGTAAAACCAAGAAGAAAGGCAGGAGAGACGAGGACAGTGATGAGGAAAACGGACCTTCACAGCAAAGTATGCTGAGGGCCACAAAGCTATTTTATCTTCACGGGGATATAATGTCACTGTACGCACATTAAGCCTTTTCAGTTGGGCATTCTACTGTAACAAGAGTGTAATGGCTGGTTGGCTCGAAATCTCTCTCCTGGGTTTTTTATCATGGAAGACAAAGTCAAATGTACTTTTCCTATGAGACTAATTAGCTTGTGTGTTACCTTTGCCAAGATCGCAGCAGACAGACTGAGGCCCCCTTTATGGCCCCGGAGGAGATCGTGGCTGTTTTAGAGCAGAGAGTGAGTGACTGCCCTGAAGAAATCCTCTCTGAGCTGGCAGAGAATTTAGTGAGGTAAAACACAGGTTTCTGTCTGAAGTGAGAACTTCTCCAAAGATCAGGGAGAACAGCAAGGACATTACCTGACTGTTTATGTCTCCACAGGCCTCTCATGAAAGCCTATCAGGAGGTGCTGCGAGCAGTGTTCATGTCCTCCACCAGCTCTCCATCAGGGGCCAACAAGAAGAAGAGCATGAAGGATCTGCAGGAGGAGATCACCAACCTGTACAACAACATCCGACTCTTTGAAAAGGGCACCAAGTTCTTCGCTGGTAAATCCTTCTCCTGCCACAAATGGAAAAAAAAGAATACTGACACTAAGAATAGTAGAAATACTTTGGATTGATAATGAAACTAGCAGCTCAGAGGAGTAGGCAGTCAATGTTGCCCAGGACACAGTTGAATTCCTACAGCTTAGATAGAAGTTCGGAAACGCAGCTGACCCCGTTTCAGTTTAATAAGTCCGAGGCTGCGTTTTATTCTGGACGGGCAGAAACAGACATGTTTGGAAGCAATGAGGTAGACTCACAGTCTCTTGGGTCTTTTTGGTCACAATGCAGCTTTCGCCGATTCGTCAGGCTTTTATCACATGATCCTCTTCTGGGATAAAACAAGCCTCAGTGTAGAACGCAACATTAATAATCAATTACACGCATTGCTGACCCTGTTGTCTTTGCTAACAGCTGTTGTGCAGTTAAACTCTGTATTTTACAATGATACAACTAGTTGTTATATCTAGCATGTGTAGGAGCCGAGCTATTGTTTGAGCAATCTGCAACAATTCCTGTGTCCAGTGGGACGCGCATGCCTTTCTATTTACACCAGCAGGTGCATGCCCAGTGTATGTGAGTCCTCGTGTTTTCAAGCGTGTTGGTATGAACACGAATTCAAAAAGTGTGCAACAAAATAGTAGTAGTATGGATGAAGCCGCAGGTCGGATGATAAAACCAGGTCTGAACGGGGTCTATCATCGACTGTCGACCACCACATGTCTCTCTACAGCCCAAAATCACACGTCATATAGGAGCCTTAATTTATTCTATAATGAATTTAACAGAAATATTTTGTTCATGCAGATGACACACAGGTCAACATTGCAAAGCACGTCCTGAAGACTGTGTGCACAGACGTCACCAACATCCTGGTGAACTTCCTGGCTGCTGACCTGATGATGTCTGTGGAGAACCCAGGCTCCATCACCAACGAGGTCAGGAAACACTTTTTCTCATGTCTTCTGTGTTCGAATTGAAGAAGCCTCAGGGAGCGAGGATCCGTCAGAGAGCCTGGCATCAGATTTAGATCAACTTAGAGTTTTAACACCATGTGTCATTGTGTGAAATGCACTGTGGGAGTTGTTACCGTGGACTGGATGTTGATCGTCTCTGACATGTCGCCTCAGGTCAGAGTGAAGATTCTGGGCAAACTGTCAGTGGAGACTAAAGGACCTCTCATGAAGCTGCACAACTGTCTGATTGGCAAAGTGAGTCCAGCATGTTTCCTGTCAGGTACATGAGCAGCTGCTGCTTCTGTGTGATGGATAAAATATAAAAACAGTCTTCACCTTGTTTTCATCAGACGATTGAAGACTTTCTGACCAACATAGAGACTTCTGCTGAAGTGTGTGGATTCATGCTGAAGAAGGGAGACAAGAAAAAGGAGAGGTAATGATTTTTTTTTCTTCAAGGGGCCTTCTATGTGTTTCCTTATGTACTGAAATACATGTATATGCTGGTATAAAATCTGATCCTTGTATTAAATGTAGCAAATATAAAAAATGTATGAAGTAAACAAACATAAAAAGTAAAATCTGCTCCGAAGTTTTTTACGAGTTACTTAGTTTAACAGTTTGCTTTCAGAACTTCCACATTGGTTAGAGGATGAGGTGGAGCTCACAAACACTTGATGCACTTTCCAGAGGTTTGCTCAATTAGAAGAAAGTGTGCTTTTAAGTAGGTCTTAGAGAATATTGCCTGTTTCAGTCAGAGGCTCAACTGAGGAGCTGTTGTAATTGTCAGTTTGAGATAGATTTTTTTTTTTAAAGTAAATCACACATAGCTTCTCTATTATACCTCTTTTGCACCATAATTAGTGTGTACGTGGGTACAAACGCAGGTAAACCTACGAAAACAGGCTATTGGCTCTTTTCCCATTGACATTGACTTTGTGCTCTTTCTTTACTGAGTGCAACATCACAAACACACCGGCAACCCAGGCACTCTCACCTCGCTGTCTTGCCAAATTAGCACATTCACCCAGGTGTCATGTTTCCCTCAATACCGATCGGAGCAGGAGCCTTTAGTCACCTGGGTCTACTGCAGAGTCATTTGACATGGGAGTGATTTGTGATTGTATCCATTCCCATTGCAGACAAAAGCGAGAAGTGAGTGGGTGTTTGTAGGTTTTTGACCAGTGGAAAAGAGGCTTTAGAATAAAGATATTGACCTGGAAATGAGCATCACAGGTCTTGTCCCCTTTAATTAGTGATTTGTTAACGCATGTGTTTGTGTGTTTGCAGACAGGCCCTGTTCCTGCACCGTCAGGCCCTCACCGAGCAGCTCAAGGAAACGGAGGACCCGGCTCTGGTTCTCCATCTGACCAGTGTGCTGCTGTTTCAGGCCAACACCCAGTGCATGCTGCACGCTCCGGGACGCTGCGTGCCTCAGATCATCGGCATTCTCACAGGCCGAATACCTACAGTATGTCTGACACTCACTGTGACCAAAAGCCTAACCAGTGCTGTCAACATTTTTAGAACTGTCAAAAACTTTTAAGATGTAAAATATATACATCCTTCTATTTCCTTCTATAATGACATAAACCATGGAGCTTAAATGTGCTGAAGCTCAGAGCCTGAAGAACAGATGTGTAACTGTCCAAATACTTATGGCCAATACTATGTCCATAACTAAAGTCCCACTCAGACACAGCCAAAGTCTTTATTCTCTGCAAAAATACATCCTCAAGGTCAGCTGAAGTTTGACCAGTCTGAAGGAGCTGAGTAAAATCAGTGTCTTTAAGCCTATTTCTCTTATGTTATTGTATTACCAGAGTTTTGTCCCCAACACAAACCTGTATGCAAATACCAGGTCCTGTCCCTCCACTGTAGACATGGAAACACGGTCTGTGGAGACACAAAGAGGAAACTATCATATGAAAATGTAACAGACTGCGCAAAATGCATTCGGGGCTGTTTATTTTTGATCCATAAACAGGTGTGGGAAACCTAAAATAGTACATCTTTATCTCAGTCATAATGGCCGTGTTTGTGCTTCAGTGGGCTCTAAATGCGTCAGCAAATGTTGGCAACGCATCACTTCATCTTCCGATTGTTTACATCCACTTTTCAGACTCAGCAGATGTCTGTAATCTCCATCTGCCGCAGTGTCGGTGTAATAGAGCGTCTGTTCATCGAGTTAAACTGCTGAAATGTTATCTTGCGTCCATGTGTTTCTGCAGGAGCAGCAGCAGCTGCTGTCGGCCTACCAGAGCCTGGTGGTGAAGCAGCTGGTGAGCCAGAGTCAGGGCAGGAAACAGGAGGAGGCAGAGGTCGAGGCCGACAAGGTGGAGGAGCAGGAGGAGGAGGCCCGGAGCGTCCGCTCGCAGCTTATGACCCTGGCACCTCAGGTGAAGGAGCTGGTGCTGTCCCAGAGGAAAACATCTGTCAACGAGGACTGAACATTACAAAGAGGAGAAGAGTGATTGTTCAACGATGAAGTTTTTATGGTCTTAAATTATCAGATAAATACTTGCAGGACTACTTCGTGAGTTGAAAGAACTGTATTTTTGTGATTTATCCATGTGGACATAATTCCTGTGTGGGATGTCTCATTGTAAAACCCAATTAACATGAAAATCCTCAATGAGGTTCTGATTTTCATGCATTCATTAAAAGCTCAGCTCTTCCCCCACGTGTGCCCTTCAATTGTTCGTAGTCAAATGTCATTTCTATGTCAACAATACTGACATGTTTCTCCACATACCTGTAACGTTTAAATGGAAATTGAATTCTTAAGCCTTAGAACAGCAGTGGGCAAAGCAACGTGCTCGTTCTGAAGCTTTCAGTAACAGAGCACTCAAATTTAAATCATTTCACAATATACATCATCTCAAGGCACTAAATGTAATAAGGTTAAGACTTATAACCACACAGTTACCACAAGTGGGGGGGGGGGTGGTACTCCAACTGATGATGTGGGAGTTTTTCCAGTAGCTCACCTGATAAAACTCTAACAATAAACTTTATCAGAGAAAGTTTAACCTTAGATGAAGTGAGGGTGTCTGCCTCCTGAACCCAAACTCAGAGCTCTACCTCCTGTTCTACTCATACAGACTCTAGGACGAGTCTAGGAGATGTGCACACTAAAAGTGAGCACATCTCCTGATTAAAACTACGTGATTTGAGGCCTGAGAAGTTACACATTCAGTAAATGTGTAAACTTTAATGAGATACTGTCCAACTCAACTTCTAATAAATAATCAAGTGCCTGTATCACAGAAAGTGAGTGAGAAACAGGACATCGAAAAATGCATAAAGTCTCTCGTGGCAACATGTGGAACTGCATATACATATAACTAAAGGTTTGAATAAAATATGTGCACGTTCTTCTTTGTAACACTAGGGGGCAACAACAGCCAACTGAGACTTCACAGCAGCCCACTGAGAAATGTGTATTCGGTTATAGAGGACCACAAAGAGATCCTCTCTGTCTGTATACCATGATAGTAGGTGGCTAGTCAGACACTTAGCTCCGTTATGATGGTATGACTAACGGAGGGCAGATGTGCAGTCAAAACCCTTCCTGACTCTGCTGGAACAAAGATTCAATGATAGAAATAACATTGACATCCAGTGATTTACAGAAAATACAGTAACAGTTTCATCCTGACCACCACACACTGTCTGATGCTACAACATCTTGACATGGGGAGGAGATTTATTTAAGATACAAATCTCTTTCCTCAGATAATTGAGCACTTAATAATACTCACCTCTATCTCTACAGACCAGATTATCATTGAAGCTTCTCTTCACTGGCTTCCAGTAAATTTTAAAATTTATTAAAAAATGTTATTGCAGACTTCTAAGGCCCGTTCTGGACTTGTACTTTTTTCGCATCTCTTGAAAGCATTTGTATCATAACCCGAGGTCCTCAGCGAAGGCCCTACTCTCCATTCCACAGTCGTGGCTGAGGATCAGAGGAGACCACACCTTTCCTGTCAGGGCTCCCACTCTCCACTCTCAATCTCCCTGTGGAAATCTGTCTGGCAAACTCCTTATCCTCTTTAAATCTCTCTTACAGACCCATTTTTATAGGTGTGCTTTATTCTTCTTCTGGATCTAACCGTCTATTGTAGTAATTACATTTTTCATACAGTATTTTATTTCTTTATTTCTTCTCATCTGTAACATTTCTTATTTTTGTCTGTGTGATCTTTAAATTTGCTTTTAATTGTTTCCTGTTGTTTACCTTCAATTTTAACTTGTAACATTTTTAAGGGGGAATATAAATACAGTTTTTAATAATAATAATAATTATTGTTATTATTATTATTATTATTATTACTTAAATACACTGGTTACTTAGCTCAACTTTATGGGTAGAGAGGGTCAACATTTAAACATTATGTCTGCCTCTCAATGTAGATCTTGATTTAAATTGCTCCACTTTTTTTTTATACCAGAATGCGGATTGGCTCAAGGTCTACTGTCTTGGCTGAGAAATCTAACCAGCACTAGTTGGCAGAGGTTGTGATGTTTTACATGTTTAGTGTGTTTGCACATGGTATTGTAATTGTTTTGCTTTGAGGGCCCACTCCTCTCTGCTATCAGGATATTCTCAGCCTCAGCGTTGGTGAGCTGCCATGTGATATTTCTTTAACCCCAAAATGACATTGGCCATCTTCATCTCCTCTGTATTGAAGCTTTGTGTCACTGTGGGCAGACATCCATGATAAAAGATTTCCACATATCAGGTGTGAAGCAGCCACAGCCTTTTTATTTTCTCTGCATCTTAGAGCTTCAAGGTCTTCCTTCTAGGGATGCTGTATATAGGATCCAACAAAGCCTTTGAATCCTCTGCTTTCTAAGAATGACATTGGATCTAACTTGTTGTCGAGACTAATGCAGAGCAACAAATATTGCAGACTGCAGAATGTTGCAGCTACTGGCTCTGGATCAGGAGGAAAGACCCCAACTGGGCCCCAAGATGGGGACACCCAGGTGATCATTTGCTGGTGATCCCTAACACCTGCTGCCGCTAGTGATCCCCAACATCGTCTGGCTGGTGATCCATAACATCTGCTAGTGATCCCTAACATCCGCTGGTGATCCATTACATCTGTTGGTGAACCCTAACATCTGCTAGTGATCCCTAACATCTGCTGGTGAACCCTAACATCTGCTAGTGAACCCTATCATCTGCTAGTGATCCCTAACATCCGCTGGTGATCCATTACATCTGCTGGTGATCCCTAACATCTGCTGGTGAACCCTAACATCTGCTAGTGATCCCTAACATCTGCTAGTGATCCCTAAGATCTGCTAGTGATCCCTAACATCTGCTGGTGAACCCTAAGATCTGCTAGTGATCCCTAACATCTGCTGGTGATCCCTAACATCTGTTGGTGAACCCTAACATCTGCTAGTGATCCCTAACATATGCTGGTGAACCCTAACATCTGCTAGTGATCCCTAACATTTGCTGGTGATCCCCAACATCTGCTGGTGATCCCTAACATCTGCTAGTGATCCCTAACATCTGCTAGTGATCCCTAACATCTGCTGGTGAACCCTAACATCTGCTAGTGATCCCTAACATCCGCTAGTGATCCCTAACATCTGCTGGTGAACCCTAACATCTGCTAGTGATCCCTAACATCTGCTGGTGAACCCTAACATCTGCTGGTGATCCCTAACATCTGCTAGTGATCCCTAACATCTGCTGGTGATCCCTAACATCTGCTGATGAACCCTAACATCTGCTAGTGATCCCTTACATCTGCTGGTGATCCCTAACATCTGCTAGTGATCCCTAACATCTGCTAGTGATCCCTAACATCTGCTAGTGATCCCTAACATCTGCTGATGAACCCTAACATCTGCTAGTGATCCCTTACATCTGCTGGTGATCCCTAACATCTGCTGGTGATCCCTAACATCTGCTGGTGATCCCTAACATCTGCTGGTGACTTCAAGACTTCAGAGGTATAAGGGATATTCACCATCTTGTCCTATGTTCTAAAATAAAATTACACATTCGACATTTATTAATAAAAATAATACTTACCAGAATGATGACTTCCTGCACTATCCGGACTACTGGACCCTAGTTGCAATGTGTGCATTTGGATGTAAGTGAGAGAAAAACATCCACTTCATAGAACCTGAAGTTTCACTATAGGCCTTCTACCTCCTTCATAGTCTATTAATAGATTTCAAGATTTTATTGCAGACTTCTAAGGCCCGTTCTGGATTGGTACATTTCACATCTCTTGAAACCATTTGTATCATAACCTGAGGTCCTCAGCGAAGGCCCTACTCTCCATTCCACAGTCGTGGCTGAGGATCAGAGGAGACCAGACCTCTCCTGTCAGGGCTCCCACTCTCCACTCTCAGTCTCCCTGTGGAAATCTGTCTGGCAAACTCCTTATCCTCTTTAAATCTCTCTTACAGACCCATTTTTAAAGGTGAGCTTTATTCTTCTTTGGATCTAACTGTCTATTGTAATATTTTATATGTCATACAGTGTTTTATTCTCATCTGTTAAAACAAATATTTGCCGTGTGATCTTTAAATTTGCTTTTAATTGTTTCCTGTTGTTTGCCTTCAATTTAAACGTGTAAAGCACCTTGTAACTGTGTTTTGAAAGGTGCAATGTAAATGCAGTTTATAATAATAATAATAATAATTATTATTATTATTATTATTATTATTATTTCAGACATTAACGTTTTCCATCTCAAGAAAGTCAGAAAACAGAGAAACTATCTGGGTCTGGAGAATAATAAAGTTGAACAATACATTGTGGCACTAAATGTCACACTTTGTCACGTTTTGAACACAAAGTCCTCCTCCAGTGCAGATCCTGACATGTGACTGCACCATGTGCCGCATGGAGGCAAACGCACTGTCTGCGTCCTGGCAGCACAAGAGGCTGGCAAGGAGGATATGTATGCGTGAGGTCATCATACACCTAAGCACATGCTCCTCGTCGCCATGGAAACGGGCATCTCCTTGCTGAGGCCAGATTCTTTTTTCCCCCCTTCTATTTCTTTCTGTCTTCCTCCAAAGCCTGCAGGTTTGGCGTGTGAGATGTCAAAAGAGGGATTTCGTTCTAAAACGAGAGGTTGAGGAACAGCCTCCTACTCTCAGAATATGATTCATACCAACACAAAATACTGACGCAAAGTTAAAACCACACTAATCCCTTCAGACTACAGAAGAAATAGACTCATGGATAGCACACATCTTCCTTTTTGATTCCCAAATAGCAGATACAGCATGCACACAGAGCTGGATAAAGTATTATAATCCTCATTCAAGCTGTTTTTAACTCTGAGCAGGATTTACGGGACAAATATGATACTCAGAGACGACTTCATATTTCATAGATAAAGTAAACATCTGCAGTGTATCACTTTCACAGGCTCTAGCGTCAAATGCTGCTACATTTTCCAGATAAAGTGAACAAAAATAGCAACAACACACACATCCAGTTTTAATCTTTTGATGGATGCAGGATCAACAAACCATAAAATGATTGATGAGGAGAAAATCAGCACAGCTAAAGCTCATGTTAAAGGATTTATTTGCCAGTGACGTTTTTAGCACCAAGGCTCTTCCTCACACTTCTGATAGAGAAACAGTATCGAGACACATTTATTTACCCTGAACCTGCAATGAAACACCAACTTCCAATGTGGCATGAGCTTTACACGTGAGTATAATTCTATATTTTGTACATAATTCTATGTACATTTATGATGATATCTACTATGGTATGTATATATACTGTATCACTGATAGATACACGTGGTCTGTGGGTATTTAAGACGGCAACACTGTTTTTCTTTCAGAAGTAGCGAAGAGCCAAGAAGAGCATTCTGACAAATTACTGACAAATTAAAAAGCTTAGGTGTGTAGATTTCTCTTTTTCAAGATGAGATCAAATGAACACACACAAGGACCAAGCTCTGCTGATGTGTATGAAGATTTGACATTAAGTTACTAATTCAAAATCACTTAATTATCAAATTCAATCACCGATATTATTAAACTTCCTGATGAATTTGACTGAAACAATCCACATTCTATACGCCAACTACATGGGCGGAAAAAATCGACAGTTTCAAGCCGTTGAGGTAGCAGCAGCGAGCAGACATTTGTCAGTAAACACACCTCCTCATCTCTCAATGTTATTCAAGACACTCAAAAACAATAACGCAATTAGTGGATCTTCTGTTCGTGGACCTTTTTGTAGTTGGTTGTTTTTTGTTTTTTTGGAGCTGTGCAAAAGAGATGTGACGTGAGCTGGACAGAGGGATCAGATCTCAACATCGACACTGGGCTCGCAGATTAAAATCATATCTAAATGTCAAATCTGAATACCGGATGTTAACAGGACCACAGTGAAATCAAGTATGTAAACAAGAGCAGGTGTCGAAGACGCCTATTCTCATTTTGCTCCAGTGAGAATCCATCATGAATGAGAGCAGGCAGTCTTATACACATTCTCCCAGTGAAATTACACTGCAGTGATGTGGAAGTGGCTCATGCAGTCAATTGAATCCATGTTGATCTAGTCAATGATTTATGTTGTTTATGTAAAAACCTAAAAGCCCCTCATGAAGTCACCTTCGCACACCATGTACTAATGACTACAGGGACACTGGTTCCCTTGGCAGTGCATAGCAACAGCCTAAGCAATCACAGCGCTCATATTGATTCAGGAGTTAACCGACCATTGTCCTGGCAGCGCAGTCTTATGTTTTCTTGACCCTTTAGTTACGCCTTCATGAGGTAATTTGAGTATTGCATAACTGTCACTACGGGCAACAAGACGATGCCACTGATCCTCTCCAAACTGAATACATATTCCCAGGCATCTACATTCCACAGGGTGAGGACACAAGCTCCCTGAGAGAATTGAAGATTCTCAGAAAATACATCCAAGGTTACCCGGACATCCCAGTGCTCGCTCCTCATTAGGATTTTAAGAACATCAGTTTCACAACACGGCAGGTGTGAAGGCAATTTTCTGGGTGTAAGCAAAATATAATTTTAGAAAGCCAACACCACTGATGGTGTGAGATAATGTATGTTGTGATGTGGTCCCATACAAATAGAACTGAATTTAATTCAGTTGAATTGTATATTATTCCATCTTCAAAACATACCATCTCTGAGATGCAGATCCTACATTTCCCATCTGTCAACTCAATGCTTTTTATACTCTTCCTATACCTTATAAAAATGTGTCTTCCAAATGTCATCGAGCGATCTGTAGTTTCCAATTAAAAAAATGCAGTCAAATTTTAATTGTATTGTTAATATTCACAAATCACAATTTATCTCATAAGCTTTAAGATTTTAATTAAAAAATGTTTCAAATGTCTGTGTACATGTCTCATCAGTGTGTGGGAAATTTTTCGTCCCAAAACCAGGTAGCAAAGAATTAATGGTGTTAAAATCCAATCACACATCAATGAGTAATAGTTTAGAGTAACTATATATTTCTACGTTCAAAAACACAAAGTGTCATCCGCTAAGATCTGTCACAAATTGACTGTCTGTGCTGCCGCTCCACATTTTCCACCTGCAGGAATGATGAGCCCTTGTTTCAGTCACTCTCTGGTTTCTAGCTGTAACAACAATCATGGACCACAGCACTCAAATTATAGAGTAAAGATGCTGGAGCCGCGAGCACAGTGATACAAGCACAAGTGCCTTTGACTTCAATCTTCTTTCCTCGCGCAAACATCACTCCATCCACCATCACCACGCGTCCTCCTGAGACATGTGCAAGTTCCTGTTGCTTAGTAATCGCCTTCAGTGCTCTGATTACAGTGAGCTTCAAAGCTCTGGATACGCTCATTACTCACTGCTGGCTGCATAATGAATCCCAGGGAGGAAGCTGATTAAGAACACCATCCTTTATAAACGCACGTCTGGAGCAGATCAAACTGGCCTCGTCTCACCGGAACTATCTGCGCCGATCCGGCGGCGACAGGTCACAGGGGTCAGCGGAGGTGTAGCAGGTCTGATGTCTGCTCATAGGAGCAACCCGCTGACCTTTTCTGGACCGGCCGTGTTCCCCATGTGATGCGGACAGTTGCCAGACGCCTCATTTGCTCTGCTTTCATGTCTCCCAGGCCACACAGATTATGGCCTGGGAGGCTTTGATGTGTCTTTTGGGCTGACATGAAGGTGGGCAGATCTGAAAGGTTTTAAATTAAATACTGACTTACAATCATATTCATTACACATTCAAACGACTTTATTTACCAATGTGTAAATAAACACACATTGCAGATGTGCGCTCAACACAGAAAATATCCAGGTAAAGTGACAGTACAGTAAAATAAGCAGTCATGCAGATAAATAAATATTAATTAGGAAAATAAGGGCGTACATACACACAATATATAAAAACATTATATATAACATGAATATAAAGGGGGATAAATAGAAGAAAGAGGAGGGAACTGCTCATTTAAAAGTCAGTTCTTTGTACATTTGGAAAGTTTTGTTACTTTTTTTGTATCTTTAAAATTGTAGAGTCTTAAAACATTCTTTAAATCCACATAGAAATTCTGTGAAATCAGGGGTATTTTGTTGCCTTCTGCATTTATGGATGTGAAATTTACCACACAGAATCTTTAAATTTATAATAAAGTCAGTGGTTGTATTCTCATTCTTAAAATGTGCAATAACATTTTCACAGTCAAATTTCACACTAAGATTAGATTTAGACAGTATATAATAAAACCCTTCATCAAATGCATTACACATGCAACAGGTAGTTTTAGACTTTGTTTTTTTATAAGAAAGATAAAGTTTTGAAATGATTTTTAAATAATTTTCATTCAGGATTAAAATGTTGTATTTAAGTGTCCAATGTGGAACAAACAACATTCGATTCTTTACATTCTAACTGAAACACTGTGCGGCTGCTTTCACTGAATCACATGATAGATGGTTTTCCAGCTCTTTGCCACCCGGCCTCTAAAATCTATTTCTGACACATCCAGAATAGATCTGATATTTAGCACATTAAATGTTATTTCTGTTTCTGTTATTTCTGCACACACATTCATACAGTGCATCTATGTGCAGCACCTTTCTCTATGAGAAGGGGCGATTTGGGGTTCAGTATCTTGCCCAAGGACACTTCGGCATTAGGAAAAAGGGGAAGACTGGGATCAAACTGCTGACCTTCTGGTTAGAGTGCTACAGCTCTAACCCCTGAGCCACAGCCACCCATATTATTTAGTTAGTTGATAGAGTGGAGTTCATGATGACGTTACACATGTGGTTGGCTGGCTGAGTGATGGGAGTTGACTGTTACTCTTTCAAAATGAATGGGCCAAACCAGTTTTTCTGTTACACTGTCACTGGCAGAGCGGCCAACATAGTGCATTTGTCTCTCCGCTCAACCCAACCAGTCAAGGCAGACGCCCCCCTGCAAACACAGACTCACACACACAAGTATTTGTTTACTTATTCTAATGAGAGCTTTGCATTGATTTCTATTCATCGTGGACAGCCTAACCAAAACCTTATCTCTAACCTTTACCATGACCTATTAATGCCTACCCCTAACTTTAACCTAACCACAATTCATATCTTAACCCGAATCTTAATCAGGACCTCAAAAATTATGTTTTGCTACTGGTCCTGACCATAGACTGGTCCTGACAAGGCCAGTGTTTATGCTGGGGACGGTCTTAAAGACGTAAGAAAAATAGGTTCACACACATACATACACATGCACACATCGAGTCAGGCTCTGTTATTGTGAGGTCTCGACCTTATGTAAAGTGCCTTGAGATTATGTGTGTTGTGATTTACCACCAATACAATTTAATTGAACTGGTTAGATTTAACCATGTGTGGTCAGGTTAAGTATCCCATAATGCATTTGGTTTAGGGTAAGGAATATGGGTTGTGTCACATTCATGTCCTTACTTTGTACTCATTAGTGCAAACCATACAAATGGGGAAATGCTTTGATAAACTCCATATCATTCAGTCATATATCTGAATTAGATTATCGAAAATACAATTTAACATACTGAGAAAAATGTTGTTTTCAATCACATTTACCTCTTTCTAACAGATGCTAGGATTGTGTTATTTGTTGATGAAGATGCAGCTTCTCATTTATTTAAATTAGACTGTGGTTGAATTTCTACAAAGGGCTTCAGGGGTTGGTAGTTATTTAAGAGGCTTTTTGTGCAAATGTCCAAGGTTCAAATTGTGTTCCAGAGTCAGACTCAATGTAGAAAGCAGTCACCACGGCGGAGTGTAGAGCTCAGATAAGAAAAAAACCTTTGAAATGTAGTTTATGAGCGTGAGGATTATGCACATTTGAATTTGTTAAATGTCATTTTCAATACACAGAGAATCAATTTCTGCCTCCACCCAAACACCAAGGTGGAGGCAGAAATTGCAGAGACACCTTCATTCACTGGATACATGAAGTCAAAAGCATCTGCACGGCTGGATAAGAAATATGCAAATGTTTTTCATGATTACAGAGAGCTTACCCCCGAGCCACTGTTCCCCATCAATCTGCATTTCTGGATTTTCCAAAGAAATCCCCTGACATGGTCCTGGGCTTTCCTGTGCAGTCAATTTATGAATATAAGCTCAATAAATACCAGAAATGAATGACCATAAACCAACAGAAAATATGAATACACGTTCCCTTTTTCCCCTAACACCTGTAGTGCTGTAGTGCAGGACATTGAGAGCAGGGACGTGAGCTCACACTTCCTTCACAAAACAACAGATCTGTGAGACTGGAAACAGACCTGAGGCTGGTTGTCAGGCACAGCAGCGGGTGCAGCTCCCTGGTATTCACCACTACTACTTGCTGCATTTCACAGAACGCTGTTCACTCGACTGAGGAGTGTGAGTGGCAGGCCCCCGTGAAATCACCGTGTGGAGGAGTGATGCATAAACGCACGGCGGGCGTGTGTCGCCCTCGCAAAAGCATTCAGCAGAGACGATGGCAGGAAGTGAAGTCCCTGAGTGGAAAGAGGAGACACAGGTGATGCGCTGGGAGGAGGATAATTAACGCAGAGCTTGCACAGAGGCGTCACGTAAACACCAGGCAAACAGGAGGCCTTACACCAACAGTAATGATGTTTTTAAATGCAGATATGCTTTGAAATGCAAAAGCAAAATGAATCAGATATGAGGTGAGCAGCTGATGATTTGCATCAGGTACATTTTGTTTCTTTTTTAACTTTGCTAAAGCAAAACCAGATAATTTTCTATAGCCTTGCGTCATACAACAATGACGCATTATTGTCCCATATCAAAGCTGGAAACACAAATATGGATCATGTGTACATGCCTCTGTATCCCGCTTATATTTAGGTTTATATAGAGATATTAATGTTCATGTAAACAAATTTGGTGTCAAATGGAAGATGTTCATGTTCACATTGGTGGGGCCATGAAAGATGGGGGCAGTGACTAATACAGAGCAAATGGTGAACTGCTGTGTCTTCAACCACTGCTGCTCTGTTTACCATTGGACACCTTTTTGCAGCCTATGAAGTCAAAGCTCTCTGAGCCAATGAGCTTGCAAAGCCATCAGCCTAACCTGGGTGCTAACAGTCCAACAGTTTACTCAAAAGATGTGCACCTCACATGAGCTACTGTCACAACAAATGTCGCTCTTTTAGTGGATTATATTTCCTACTGGAGAGGTTTAAATAAAAGTGAAAGGTGAGATATAATTCTGGAATCTCAGCTGTGTTAACTTGGGCCCAGCATGTTTTTTTCCATTTCTAATCCTGATGTGTCGAGGCCTTAAAGGTAGCGTTGGTATTTTGTTTCTGAAACACTTCTTATCTTACCTGTTAAAATCCTCTTCCCTTCCTGAAAGCCATCAATAAACAAAGTCGTCATAAAAAAGGAAAAGAAATAAAGTCTGCAGGTGTTCTCATTGTGAATGACCGAAGTCTTCACAAGCCAGAGAGACATAAACCTCTAAAGCAGAGATAACAGCCAGAAGTCAGCGAGCCAGTCACGGAAAAGTCGGTTTCTAGCAGTAGGCAGTGTGCGTCCAAGGGATTTGGGGGTGGAGCTTTGACAAGAGGTCCGATGGAAGGGGGTGGGATGTATTGGTTCCATATTTTTAAAGTGTAGCCTGCTCTTAATGGCTTCCAGGATTATCAACCCATAACAAGACAAAATGCTGCTCTTACAAAGACCTGTTATATTAAGATACTTATGGGTAAAATAACCACACTGGTCTGGTTTGACCAATCAAATTACAAAATGTACATCAGTATCTGAGATTTCTTCTTTCACCTGACCGAAGTAGAAGTGACTATAATCGATGATGCTCAGATAAATTTGATATTCTAATAGCTGGAACAAGAAAACAAAATGTAAAATAGGCATGGCTGGAGGGAACTCAAAAATGGTTTTGCAATCTAATCTTAACAAATCTCTGTTCCAGTGCTGGTTTATGTTTATGGAGAAAAGGCTGGCAAATTAGAAAATAATCCAATATCATTGTTCCATCATTTCTTTTCTGTCTGTTCAAAATGAACACAATGTTTTACACTGCAGAGATCCACTAAAAAGATTTTAAGTTGATAGATCATGGACAAAAAAGTAGCAACGAGAGCTGTATGTAAACAAAGTTCAAGTTTTCAGCAAGTGTTTATGGTAGGTAGATTTATCCATGTAAAATAAACAACATGAAAATGTTAATTGTTTTTCAGAAAGACAGATTAAAGAAAGTCTAGGTTGACACTGAGTGACATAGATAGTGGAAAGCTGACATAAGTAGGTCGTCTCCTAGTCAACTCCAGTCAGCCATAACATTAAAACTGTTTATTTGTTTTAATCTAGCATTGTGTTGCATTGTGGCCTGTTTCAAAACTACTTATTCCGAACCATCAGTGATGTGATTTATCACTTACTTTTTTACTTTCTATTATTTTACATGACTTCATGGCCTGACAAAGTCTAAAATACACTGATCAGCCACAACATTAGAAATATTTACCAGTTTTAATGATCCAACGCCAACATGAATAATAGAAGAAACTACTGATTTATCCACAACACATCCAACAAAGAGCCCACTTCAGACCGGTTACCAAGGTAAGAAATGTCTATTTCTTTATTACATTCAACAGTACAGTACACTGAAATTGCACATTTTCACCAGATATAGCAGCATTCTGACTGGCAAGTGGACTAATCAATAGGCACATCCAAAAACATTGAAATTCAAACATGTTCAAATGGGTCATGGCCACTTTCTGACCACATCCAAACTCCATTTAAGCTGTTAATTTACATGCCCTGTATAACAACTTGTACACAGCTAAAACAAACTGTCCTTTTCCCTCGACTCATGATTCCAGTGGCAAGAAAAGATGTGATCATGTCAAATCCAACAGCGCCCGTGTTTTCTTTTTAGCTCAATATTAAAGTTACAATTCATTTGTGGATACTCCTGCATGGTCGGTGCCATTCAGTGCATTCCAGCAATTATAAAGTGGTTTCATTCTTTTTATGTTTCCTAGTTGACAACTTCACTTAAAGCTTTCTGTTATTACCCAGAGCGACACTCAGAGACAAAGTGCGTTCTGTGGGATGAGTAGGTGGAAAAAGAACCATAGCTAGAGTGACAGCATAAGAGCAAGAGAGCAAGTTTATCCGTGACTGTATTCTTGGCATTAAAAGTCATGTTGCTGCAATGCATTCTGGTCTATGAGTAGGGCTGGCTGATCTACTTGAATATCCCTGGAGCAAAATAACTATGAAGTCTAACAAAGTATTAAAAACAGTCAAGTATTGTCAATAATCAATATCATAATTATCTTGCTGAATCTCTCTTTGACCCGGTACTTCCTGATTTCAGTAGTAATTTTGTAAAATTTTGATTATAAGGCAAAAATCTTGTATGGCTGCTTATGTTTACACATTTAACATTGGGGAACTTGTTTTCACTCAGGGATTTCACTGGAACTAGTATCAAACACCTTCAAATACCCAGCTCTATTATTGAAGCTTTAATTGAAGATCACTAAAGCTGCATGTGGACAGTTGGTTTCCCTCTTCTGCAATGCATTCTTTCCAGTACAGCACTAAATCAAAGACAAATGTACTCAATCTTTGTTCTGCTAAGAGACAAAACAGCCAGCACAGTTGCCTTTGAGTTGACACTTGATATACAATGACCTGATCTCAATCTTCACACACTCTAAAGCTGGAAACACACTGTACGATTTAAGCCCGTTTTTGCCCTGATTTCTGAGTCGTATGACTCGATTTTCAGCTTTGTCGTGCAATGTTTGCCGTGCAGTGCACAGGGTGGAAATTTATGCACCGATACATTTCTGACAATTTTTGGTCGGCTGACTTCATCGTCTCGCACAGTTGAAGCAGAGCCGTGAGTCGGTCCCTCCGTCTCTGTGCCTTTTTTCCTGACGGCGTGAAGTGGCAAACACAGAGACAGTGAACTGAACTGAAGAAGCCTCTTGGATGAGAGATGAAACGTTTCACTTGATCACATGATGTAACCTCTATAATGAGCTTTAGTTTGACATGCACTGTATGCACTGACTCTGTTTGAGGCCACACTGTGGTGGAAACGTTTGCGATTACTAGTCAATAAGAACATAGGGCCCTATTCAAAGCGCAGTTAAAGGTTCAGTGCGCAGGGAGCGTGACTGTGCACATATGGCAAACTGGTGACAGGATGCGCCTGGCGAATCTGTTGACATGGAGAAATTGAGAGATTGAGATGTACTCGTGGTGTGGTACCGGCACGGATTAACCAACCATTGTAGTAAACTTCTCTTATCCTTCCTTTTAAGGAGAGTGTGCACCTCGCAACAGTGTACTGTCATTTTGGTGAGGGCTGACTGCACACGTTATTGAGGGGGGGGGGGGGGGGGGGGGGGGGGGGGGGGGGGGTGTCAAAAGGTAAACCTGTAAACTATCTATCTCCCATTACGAATAAATATTTAATTTTATAGGATAAACCTACTCAAAGGAGATTATGAAAGTATAAAAGTACTGTATGTCTAGTTATCCCAACGCTAACAATCCCACAACATCTCAATTTCTCAATTGCAGACGATTAACACGCACAGTACGAGTTGGAATTTAACAACAGCATTTCTAAAATCGTACAGTGTATGCCCAGCTTTAATAGAAAACTGGACTTTCACTGCGGTCCAGAAAAAAAAGTTACATTTGGCATCAAGTATTTAAGTGTAAAAAATATCAATAGACCAATCATACTCACCAGACTAATCTGATATTATAGAAAATATAGCATGATTCTAAAACAAGTTTCAGTCCAGCCATGAGGTACTGAACATCACCACCACAATGAGAGAAATGAATTGAAGCTTTCACCAGAAAGTGAAGCCTCTGACTGAACACTAAAACATTTTGCACATGGAGAGTCCAGTTGCTTTTGACCCCCAGATATTCCATGGCTACCACGAATCTTAACATACACCCTGACTGTTTCTGAGCATCAGTGCAAAAATGGTGAGTCAGACTAAAATTAGCACAGCATTAAACACTGTTCTTATGAGGGTTCCAGCAAAAATGCAAGGTTGTCCAGCAAAAAGGTTGACCCTGACTCAACTTTTGCTGCAACACAGCACATCATCCAGCCAATCAGACATATAGCACACAATACCCTGCACACTTCCACTGTGAGTAACAGCGTCATATAATTATGTCAATATTGGCAAGATGCAGGAGAAGATGGTTTCTCTAAGGGATGGGTTTAAAAAAAAAAATCTATATCCTACAGCTGACTACATGATAAAAAAATTCTCAAGTATCTTCTTTTGTCAAACAAGAAAAAAAGTATTCATCAAAATTGGGTATTAAAATATAAAGATTTTTTCTATAGGTGAAGAATCTCAGATATTGTAACAGAATTGGTATCGAACAAAACCCAGCCTACTTCTAAATTGTAATGCCCTGATTTAAAAACAATTTTTTATCACTGAACAGTGTTTTGGAATCTTTGAAAGTGTTTTGGAAGCTTTGAAAGTCATAGATGTTTGCTTCAAACTGGACTTTGTAGATTGCATTTCACCTGCGCCCTGTAGCAACACACCCACATTAACCCTGCCCCATGCCTTTTTTAATGCAGTGCTACTTTCTGTCTGAACACCTGCTAAGAGAAGTTTACCACCAAACAGCAAAACAGGCAAATACAGTACAGTATGTAAAGATTTAAGTGTTTGAGTGTGGATTTTACTTCAAACCACAGAGCGATGCTCTCCGCACACATAGACTGCGCTTGGCTGTATGCGCCGCTTCGTGTTTCCTGGCAGCTGAGGAAGAAACTTAAAGTACTTGGGCATCAGATCAAGGCAGGCATCGCGGAACTTCTTGATCCGCCAGTAGTAAATGAGAGGGTTGAGGGCTGACTTGAGGTAGCACAACCACAGGACCCATGTGCTGATTTGAAAAAAGCTGTCTTTGTGGTAGAACCCATCGCTAAAGGTAGTTACCAGGCTATAGGCAGTGAAGGGTGCCCAGCACACTGTAAACACAGAGAAGAGGATGAGGATGGTGGTGAAGGCACGGGTCTTGAAGCTCATGTCTATATTCATTTGGAAGGGCCTCTGGAGGCTCAGCAGACCCAGTTTGCTGGCCTGGCTTAGACAGATGCTGTCTGGGTGGCTGTGGATGCGGATGGCATTGTGGCGGATGGTGTTCAGGATCCCCATGAATGTGTATAGCATGACCATGAAAGGCATGAAGAAGAAGACTAACATTAGGATCAATACATAGGCATGGTAGCCAGGCTCAATGCTGTAGCCAAATACACACTGAGGGGCCCTGGGGGGGATCTGAAGGGGAGGGGAGCCAACCGCCAGGGGGAACGAGAAAATGAATGACAGTCCCCATGTGACCACTATAAGCACTTTAGCTCTCTGTGGGCTCAGCTTATCTTGCTTCTGGACAATAATAAGAAAGCGATCTATGCTTATTATAAGCAGTACAGCCACGCCTTCCATCACAAAGAACCAAAAGAGCATGGCCGACACTCGACAGAAAACGTCTCCAAAAATCCAGTTGGTGGTCACCACAGTAACCAGAGCAAAGGGCATGTTCAGGATGGCCAGCATCATGTCTGCAAATGCCAGGCTTGCCAGGAGGATGTTAATGGCCGACCGCATGGCAGATCTCTGGTACACCATCAGGCACACCACCACATTTCCCAACAGTGCCACCAGCAGGATGGCAACCATAACAGAGCAAAAGAAGACCTGCAGAGGGAGCCCGACACCCTGTAGACTCCTCTGGGCCTCCGCTGTTGGCATGACCGGCTCCAGGGGCGAGCGGGAGCCCAGGGAAAGGTTCGCCATGGAGATGTTCTCCATCGCCAGCCTCTCAGACAAGTTCAGCAGTCCCGTATAGAGGCAGCAGAGACTGATGTTGATGTCCCTTGCCTCTGGAGGGGGGGCAGTAGTGGAGTGAACCATTCTTCCCCAGGGTGAGCAACCATTGTTGCTGGTGAGCTCATCCCAAACATGGTGCTGTGGATGCAGGTATTCCCAGCTCAATGCAACATGGCGGCGTCTTCATGGCTGTGGGACCCTAAGAAATAAACAAAAATGTAGTGAATACAGAGAAAAGAAATATAATAAAAGTTCAATTCACCAAAATACCCCTAATTTCATCTCCCCAATTAATTCATACCACCAATCTCCATTATTAGTACTGACACAAAACACAAAGTCTAGATGCTAATGTTGTTTTAAAGCGTTTTAATTTGTGTTGTAGCAAATTTCCATTGATTTGCATGCAAACTACCCTTCCTTTAACAAACAGCTAATTCTAATTTGTTCAATTTATAGTAACGGTTTTGTAGCATGATGGATTAAATAAAATTGTTATGATTAAAGTTTAAATGAACCGTGGAACCAGCACACTGCACAAAAATGTACTTATATTAATAGACCTATTCATTTTAGGGGGTCACACAAACTGTTCATTCTTCTTTTTTTTTTTAAGAGCACAACTAATGAAGGAGCATTTTTTGTTGTCAGGAGTCTGTGTCCACATTCGCACGTCCGGCTGAGAGCAAGCCGAACCATGAACTGGCCTTAAGTAAGAGGACATGCTTAGCCTAGGTGGACACAACAAGCCTGAATATACAGTTACAAAATACAGCTACCTACAACTACAACACTGACTTACAAGGCTTACTCATTTCTTTAAACCATGCAGATTGGTAAAAATCCCACTTTGTTATTTTAGGAGTTGTGCACTTGAGCTCTTATTTATTTCTATTCGACACACGGACACGAGTTTGCCATTCATCTTTTCATTTTTTCTCAAGACAGAAATGTAATAATTGTATTTTAACAATAAGGTGAAATAGAATATGAACTAAAGTAGAAATTAAAAGCATTTGTTCACATGAATCTTTTATTAGACTGAAATGTGAAAACAAATCCTGTTAACTGCTTTTCTCACCCGCTGCCAGTAAAACAGTCAGTGTTCAACTGGAGACAAATACTGCAATAAAACCTTATCACTTGTATAAACACGGACACTGTTTATTTCAGACTGCCTGGTATCATTAACAGTGACTAAGAGACTAATGCCAAACCGTAAACACAAGCCATAGAAAGAGTCCATTTGTACTGCAATGAAACCACATAAATTATGTGGTTTCATTACTTCATTAATAATTTAAAGGAAATCAAGGAAATAGATATTCAGTCAATTATTGGGACAACAGCGACTGTCCATGCTTAAACATGGGTTGGCTGCAAATGTAGCTATTTGACAGATAGTGTTATCACATGTCCCCAAGACAGTCGAGAGAAAAGCTGTAGTACGGAGATAAACAGGCCGGCAGCCGCCAATTTCAGTTTGCTCTATTCTCCTGGTGTATTGTCTGCTTCAATAATACCTACTGCTTCATCCCAATGGAGACCTCGTGAAGAAGCGGGTTTCACTTTGGCCTAGTTCCGGCTCCATTCACCTCACATACTTACAAACTCATTTTCTAAGGTCATGGGCTTTGTGGAACCCAATTCTGAACATACCGTGCAGCACTCTGCCATAACAGGGGATGTAATGCCACATCTCATTCCTTTCCTTTAGAGGCGGCGTGACCTAAAATGTTAAAATAGCCACTTAAGCCTCCAAGCAATCAAGTAAACCTGCAGTAAAAATGGATGATCGGGTACTTGGCGTTCTGAAAGACGGTGGCAACGCAATCATGCAACTGAGAATTGTATAGAGAGCATCCTGAGAGCTTCTTTGCCACAGACCCTCACCTTAAATAGCTTGGAAGAAGAGTTAGGAGAAACAGGGTTGCTGCTGAAGTAAGTCTTTGATGGTGTATACTGAAAAAATTCCCGAGTTCATGTACTGGTTCACCTCAGAGCAGCGTTGTTACTGTTAAGCAAAGCGGATATATATGTCTCTCTATATGACTTCTGCATATTGAAATGTAAAAGATTTCATGGAGATGATTAGTTACATCATAGTCAAAAACTAAGAAGCCATGCTGAGCAGATAACTAGGAATCCAAACCATTCGAGATGGAATGAGCGGAAGCCTTTAAAGAAGTGGTGGATAAGGAAAAGACTGTAGCTTTAAAACGCAACTGTGTTTAAGTTAGCTTTTCATTCACAGGCACTGTAAATGAACTGAAGAATTTTAAATCTACAGCTTATAGTTTGGCTACATGGGTTAATGGTTTTGCCAGCAAACACAGTTTCTTGTGGGAGGCAGGTGGGAGTGATGGTCTCTCACAAAGAGCTTCGGCCATTGTTGTGCTTAAGAGACGAGAGGTTTTAATACACAATCTCAGCAGCACGACTTCTTCCGCGCTACACTTACTTGCTAATTGGAAAGATGACACTAGCTGGTTAGCATGCTAACTTCAGTAGAAGAGAAATTACACCACAGGAGTTACCACGGGCGATTACGTTCCACATATGTGGACAGATGTTGACGAGTAATGGGATGAAGTCTGATGCACAAGCCGAAACTTTTATGCCAGATTGGAAAGTATAACAGCTGCCAATGTTGTCATGGGCTGTGTGAAAAAAAACGTTACGTAGCACCTTTAAATTTGTTTCAAAATTCCTCATAATTTTTGACTGCGAATTCCTCATAATGCAGTCAAACACTAATCAATTCAATGTTGGCATCTAGACCTTTTTTTCCATTTAACGCAAGTTTTAAGATAAAAAAATTACAAATTTTAGTAACTTGACTACACAGTATTACAAAATGTTTACTTATGCACTGATTTGCAAAACTGGCAAACTTCAAAATCTGATTTGAGCGGTTGAAGACTTCTGAAATGTTCGAAGTGGGGGATTTGATCTCGACAGAGATGCGTAGATATTCAAAGTCTAAATATATTGAAGCTTTAAATCCAGTGGCATTTAAAAGTCAACATTTAGCATTGATTATTCCAGCTGATAAATGTTGTATTAAGTTTGATGTGTGTTAAAGAAAGGAACACTTAGATCAGTGCAGGTTTCTGACAATAACCCTGATGAGCTCGCTGGTTGCCATATGTGACAGACCCATGATGATTCCGGCAAATCACCTCTATCACACTCAACAGCTGATGCACGCACACACGCATGTGGAATAAACTCAGGGGTCTTGTGATTTTTGGAGGAATACAATCACTGCCAATCAGAATGACACCTCCTCCAGAGCAGGCCCTCCCTCCATCCCACCCCATCACATGTGTGACATGTTTCTGAAACTTACAGTCATACAAACACTGTCTCTATGCTGCTCCATCAAATCTCCGAGGACACAC
This sequence comes from Hippoglossus hippoglossus, assembly GCF_009819705.1. Taxonomy (NCBI): domain Eukaryota; kingdom Metazoa; phylum Chordata; class Actinopteri; order Pleuronectiformes; family Pleuronectidae; genus Hippoglossus; species Hippoglossus hippoglossus. The sequence goes on from NC_047174.1 coordinate 19,530,990, forward strand.
TGAGCGTCCGTGGAGAGTTGACGTGTTAGCAGACGACACAGTGTGTTTACACCCAGGAGCCCATCATGGTGTCGCCCTGTTAACAACACGCCAGTGAACAATAACAGGACACCCAGCTGGCTCGGGTTTCGGATGGCTCCTCGCTGATCTCACCTGCTTCGTTCTCCCATGAGGCTCAGTCCTCCACACGGTGCATCTCACCGACGGCAAAGATGTCTCCCCCCGCTCGAAGTCCACCCCACGAACCGCGGCTCTGCAGAACAAGAGCAGAGAGGGTTTCAATCCGAGGCGTGGAGCCGTGTGCGAGGCCGTGTGTTTGATCAACAGTGCGACAGCCGCCGGAGCCTCCACCTACACAGATGGAGCCGGAGGAAAAGTGAAATCCGCATTCGCCTGGTGTCGCTTTGTTTCCGGGGGAGCAGGAGCGAGGCGGCGCCGCTTCGCCAGTGGAGCTCGTGTTGTTCAGCCTCTTCTATCTCCTTCTCTTCATGCAGCTGCGACGTGTGAGCGGCTCATCCTCCACACACACACGTAGCACACATGTAGCTCACTGAACACTGCGTGGAGCCGGAGACACCACCATCAACACACTGGGGCACACTGCGCTCACTGTTCGATACCCGCAGCAGCACCAGGGAGACAGGCGCCACTTCCTGTTTGGACCTTCAACATAAACGTCTTTCCCCCGTTTTTATGAAAATATACATATATACACAAGAAATTGTTGAAAACAAATATATATAGACTGTGAAAAGACAGCATTGTGTGGTGAATACATATGCATAAAAAATAAATAATAGTGTATATTTGTTTTTTTACTTGTATTTATAAGACTTTAAGACTAATGTTTTATACTTTGAACTATATTATATATTGTTTAACTGTAATCTTGGAGTAAGATGGCACGAGACGTTTTACCGTATGGTACCACAGAGGTAGATTCAAGGTGCAGTTTCAGGGTCATTAAAGACAACACAGAGATGACATTTAAAGAAATCAACTGCAAATCAGAACGCGCAGTTTAAGACATTGTTTAAGCAAAAATAAAAGAGATTAAGAAGAGCAGAATAAATAAATTAAAAGTGGTAAAAGACATAAGAAGGAGACATTTGTATATTAAAAAAAAAATTAAGGGAGTAAACTGATACTAATAGGTGGTTCTGGCCAATTTCTGCTCATTGCTCTAACATTTTATTGTGAAAGAAGAAAAATGCAGCTTCCGGCGGTTTTCACGCTCTCTTTGGTTGGTTTGACGCAGCTTTGTATTCTGTGATGACTGACACCTACAGGAGCCAATTATATTGCTGAAATGTGGACTTTTATTAGGATACGCCCCTTTTATTCGTCGTCTGATTGACGGGGTTGGACAAAGTGGGCGCGGCTTCGGATGAAGGAAGTACTTATTTGGTCATGTATCTCTGTTAAAGGTGATAAAATGACAAATGGAGCTTGTTATTGTTTAAGTCATATTATTTACTGTGTATTCAGTTTGTGAATATGTGATTTCAACAAAAGACTAATAACACTTAATATTCATTTGCATGACCACACATCAAATAAGAAGATAATCATCACAGTACTCACATTATCTACAGTAGATACATGACTGATTATCTAGAGCAGAGGTCTTCAACACGGGGTCCGCAAAATTTTTGGTTGATTAGACAATTTTTTATATTTTTTTAATTTTTAATTTTATTTCCAACCAATTCTTTCCCCACAAATTTAAATGTCTTTAAATACACATTAACATGCATCCAACATATTGTGAGGCTGATATGACCCTCTGCCTGACAACCTCCATCCGGAGGTTAGATAAGTTGTGTGCTACTCATCAGGGACAGACATCTCACTAATGTGGGAGTATGTGTGCCATCCACAGATGGCTTGAGGATTCACTGTCCCTCCTACATGAATGTTTAAAATAAAAACATGAATCTGTGAATTATTTTAATAGCTCAGTGTTGTATGCAAGATGTATGTTTATAAATGGCAGTGGCACGGCCACCCTGTACCTTGCACGTTTAAATTAAAAACATGAATATATGAACCTGTGTAATATTTGAATAGCTTAGTATTGAATGCACAATAACAGGGTAGCTATGTTTATACATGTCACTAGGCCCAGTTTAATATAAAACACAATTTTATACAATATATATATAGTAGGGGGTCCCTGCTCCATCTCTCCACCAGTTTGGGGGTCCTTGGCCTGAACAACGTTGAAGACCCCTGATCTAGAGGTTTTGTTATGAATTTAAAAACCTTTGTCTGAGGTCACATCATTTGGTTTGGAGGGTGGATTCAGCCCTGGAGCCATTATTTGACAACCATTGCAATATGTGGTAGCTATTTAGCTTAATGGCATAGTAATGTATTTTCTTCATGAAAAACCCAGTGCAGCAGATTCTGTCATTGGAGCCCTGATGGAGCTACAATGACTCGAGTGTTAGCCGACTGGGTTGACACAAATAATATGATAGATGCTGTTTTGCCTCTTTAGACAAAAATTTACTGTTAAAGTCCTTGGGTAAATAAGGTGTTTGCTGGACAGTTAAGGAATAGTCCAACATTTTGGAAATGTGCATTTTTTGCTTTCTTTCCAAGAGTGAGATGAGAAGAGTCACTTTAAATATGTTGTCTTTGCATCATGTTTGTCAAAATTATTGTATTTGAGGTGACTAGTACAACCACAATGTAAATACTGTTACATTGCAGTAAAGGTCCTGCATTTAATATAATGCTGGGACTATTAATCATATTTAATACATTTGACTTATATAAATAAATTAAAGTTAAAACATTTTTAGGGCCCGAGCACCGAACAGAGTGGGAGACAGTGAGACAGTGAGGCCCTATTGAAATTGTAAGGATTATTATTATTTTTCAGGCAAATGAATTGGCTTTTTGAGGGCTTTAACATGCTCCAATCGTTACCAAAGTTTGCAGAAAATTAGAAAGTGGTGAAAATGTACGTATTCTGGAGTAATTTTAATTCCATCATAATTACACTGGGGCTGGGACAACAGGACACATCTGATTGGACACCTTCCACAGGAGACCTCTGATTGGCTGTTGTCTTTTTGACTCTGCCTTTAATGCTGTTAAAGTTGAAGAAAGTTTCTTATTGCACTCTGACCTTGTGTGAGGTAAGTCATGTCTCCCTCTCTTGAACTCTGTATTTATCCAGCATGCTAACCTCTACAATTCAGGCTCATAATTCAAGTTTGAAATGATGCTACTGTAAAATATGAAGCTGCTGCTGTTACCTGCTGCTGTTAAATGTTGATAATGTGCTGGTTTCTGTGCTGGTTGTTTATTAAATGTATTTATTCAAATGGGATACACCCCTTGAGTTGCACCAACTGGTTTTCAAGAGGATGGTTGCCTTCATAACAAATGTGGGAACATTGTTGACGGCTCGTCTTGTGTTTTCTGCTGCTTATATTGATTCCTATGGTATTCTTGACATCAGGGCCCGAGCACCGAACAGTAGGAGACAGTGGGAGGCCCTATTGAAGTTGTAAGGATTATTATCATTATTTTTTTTTTTTTTTCAGGCAAATGAATTGGCTTTTTGAGGGCTTTAACATGCTCAAATAGTTACCAAAGTTTGCAGAAAATTAGAAAGTGGTGAAAATGTACGTATTCTGGAGTAATTTTAATTTACATTATTACTGCTGATGCAGTGCTGTAGTATGTCAAAGTGGAGCTACATTTTCCAATAAATATCAAACTTTTAAATCATATTCAATAAGAGGATCAGATTTAAGCTCTTCCCATTCAAATGTATAGTGGAGGCAAAGTGTAGAGTAGCATAAAATGGAAATGCTAGAGTACAAATAGCTCAAAACTGCACCCATGAGTCTGAATGTAGTTAGCCAATAGCTTAGCATAATGACATGAATCTGGGGGATAGTGAAGATTACGAATACCCAGCCACTCTGTGAAGTGACTCTAGCTACAGGCCAAGTATTACTGAGTTTACGAGGCATCAGTAGTTATGTTTCTCAACTTTAGATGGAGCTAGGCTAGTTGTTAGCTTGACTAACCACATCCAGCTGTGCACAAAACATACAAACACGAGATAAATACCCATCTTTCATCTCACCATTGGAGGGAACGCTATTAAGTGTATTTCTGAAAAACGTTACATTCCATTGAATTCGGATTTCTCAACCATTTTCTAGACCTCCCGAGTATAATTACTCATGTTGCATTTTCACCAGCTTTCCAAAATCTCCACATGGACTCTAAGAAAAAAATACTATAATTAAGATGGAATCATTTTTCAATAGATAGTGAGTTCTTAGACCCACTGTATTTATTAATATTTTATTATTTTTCATAGTTTCTTTCATCGTCATTTGTGTCCAAACCCCGAGCTTGAAATACTGTAGCTGATCCGCTCCAGGTCAGGTGACTCTCCCAATACCAGTACATCGACATACATGAATAAATCAGTTCAACATTTGATCTTATCTAATGATCACCATCAGTCCAGTCCTACGAAGCGTTTATCTGCCTGGCATCGTCGCTCTTGGGCGGTATGATCTTGACCTGGAAGGGGATGAAGAACTCAGCAAGAGCCTTTGTGTCTTTCAAGTCAAGAGAATATTCCTGAGCGATCTTTTCCAGCGTCCACGTCTGAGGGTGTTGCTGGTGGCTGCTCAGGGCCTTCAGAGCCTCAGCGATGGTCAGTTTGCCTCTAGGAACGTCCGTGAGCTCCGCCAGGCCGTATGCCCCCCCTGGTAAACTGTACCTGAGCGGGCGGCGCTCTCCCTCTTTACCCTCTGTGACCTCCTTTGACGCCTGTGGGAAGATCAAGGTAAATGAAATGAGTGGGAAATAAAAAGCCTATTGTTTTGTTGAATACACACTTAACCGTGAAGAGATTCCTAACATGTAATGATTCTGAAACCAAAGAAGTGTGATGCAAATGTCCTCAATCTTGTATTGCGATACAGGACGCCAGAACACCACCACTGCAGGTGAAGCCTGCTGAGCTCTCCCTAATCTACTTTTTGATTTCCATATTAACACATGTTAATTACCAAATTATTAACATTTAAAGTTAGGGCAGGATGCTGTCTATTTAGTAATTACTAAATTTGTTTTTTTCTTCCTACAGCATATGACATGTTTTGGTCCAAATACGCCTGCTGTAAGAGTTAGGTATTACAGCAGGCGCACACACACACACGAAAATAAATAAATAAATCTAGGTCTGAACTGAAAAGTAAATAGGAACCAGCTTAGTAACAAATTAGCTACAGCAATGTTTTGGTGCCCTGATATGTCAAATGTGTGTGGGGTCACACACACACACACACATTTGACCCAGCTACAAACAGCTGCAGCTACACACCCAGTGAAGGTTAGATAACAGCTCCTGTTTCACCCTAATGTGTGTGTGTGTCCCTAATTGTATTCTTCTGAGCCAGACAACTTTATTGTTATCCAAATACCAGTACCAAACACACTCACACACAGTAGTTTACTAAGACGTCTCACATAAACCATCCTACTGCAGCAAATTCTCACTTTAGCATCAAGTGTGGATTGATCCACCACTGAAAATAGTCCCAGACATTTTACTACTTTAGTTAAACTATACGTGTGTGGTGAGCAAATAGGCTGGAAGTGACTAGAAATGTTCATTTTGTAGCTCTAATTATTCCATTAGTTACAAATGAGCTCAAACAAAGCAGCATCACAGCCTTTAAAAACAAATGGACACAGACAGTGTCCCAGTCTGACCTCTGCTGCTGGATCCGTGGACTCCACATACACAGACCTGAGGAGGCTCAGCAGAGGGTCGTTCTTCTGGTTCACTGTGTCCACCACTGAAACACACACACAAACAGACACACACACACAGGGCATGAACACACTGTGTGATGGACCTGCTGTGACCCTGAGGACACAGTCACAGTTACATATGGTCGCGTGTCGCTCACCTTCAGACGGCGGCGCGCTGGACTCGTGTCGCGGAGCCGCCCGCGGCTTCTCTCTGGAGATTTCTCGGATCACTCGGTTCTCCAGGTTGAAGTTTCTGAACATACGAGCAACACGCGACCCCATCTTTGACCATCAGCCGAACACTCTCTACCAATAAAGTTTATTCAAACTGTCGACGGCGAGCGAGGAGGGTCATTTTCATGGCGAAAAGGCGAACACAGTAAATAGCTGCGATGGAAGGATGGAACATTGCTTTATAAAACTGTTTGTAATAAATATATTATATACACAATACAAACGGTATATATTATATACAGTCTTACTTCAAAGCCCTTCTTTTATAGACAATAAAATAATTAATAATGGTTTAATTTGTATGGCACTACAAGTAACAAATTGCTTTACAATAAACATTACAAAGCTCACAAACAATAATCTCAACAACAACAACAATAATAATAATACAGATAATAAAAGCATTTATTGGCCCCTCTGTATAAATTGTGGCCCTTTATGGCCCCTGATTTAGAAAAACCATAGGTCTGCCACTGATAAATTTATTCCAAACATCATATTTGAAGAGGGAAATGATTTATTCCCACATTTTGTCGGTTTTATCACATGCATGAGGGTTCTCACCTTCTCTCTAACTTGGAGGGAGTCTAGTAAAATGTATTTAATATCTTATAAGGATGAGTTTTGACTGTGTTTCCCATCTGTGACAACACAATGATCCAGGTCTCTTTCCCAGCGCACTTTAAGGACATTTAATTTTAGCCATTGCATACTTTTAAAATTTGACCTACCATGATTCTTGTGTCAAATCTGACGTGAAAGTTCCTGAATCCCAGTTGATCCCTGCTTGATATGTTTTGTACTTGAGAGAGGTCAATGTCTAACTTGTAGAAATCTCCAAAATTCACACTTAATATTTAATTTGTAATTTCATCAAAAGATGTGAAACTGACATCTTCCAGTGTATCTTCAAGATTATCAATACCAGCGCTAAAACAATTATCCAAAAAGATCTGAGGTTTTATTCTAAAGATTACTACAACCTGAGCAGTTACATGGCCAACAGATGGCAGTATTTCATACTTGTACACAAAGAGGCTCAACATAAAAACAAACTAAAACAAACTTCATGTTTTCATGGCTTCATGTTTTATCACAAACACAAACAGAGCCTCAGCCTGTTTGTCACAATTCATAGTAATACAAAATCGATAAATCAACCATCCTCTCTGCTCATCGAGTGTGTCGACTGGGCCAGACAACAGAGGTCACTTTTCATCATGAAAGAAGCAGTATGGAGCACATCTGGAAATGGTTATCGGCTCAATCATGACAAAACAACCCACAGCATTTTTCTGAGGAGAGGGATGGAAAGATACTCTTTTCATTTCACTTACTTGGTGGAGTCAGACTCGCTGATGAAAGTCAACAAAAGGCCACAGGTTCTCAGCCAATGGTGCTTTGTTACACCAGAGCCTTAAACAGCTGAATCACCACATTCAAAAAGAGCTGACGAATAACACAAATCACGAGGCAGGCAGATAGGAGTGTTTATTTCTAACTAAAAATTTAACAATTACCGTATTGTAATAAAAACAAAGTGCTGTGAAAAGGAAACAATTCTGTTAATGATGAAAAATAATTAATGTTCTTGTTGGCCTTTTGCATGGGAGTAGTTTTTATATCTGTTCATCATCTCTTCTTTTTTCAGTGTGTGGAGCATGAGGAGGGCAGATGTCAGTTCATAAATATAACTTTCCACTTCAGAAAATCATCTCTCTTCACAAAAGACTACAAATTGAAAGCATATGACTGGTGTGTGTGCGTGTGCGTGTGTCCCAAGCCTGATCTGGTACCCTGAGCCATAGAGCTCCACAACTATTAACATGTTAGTGAATCACACTCTTGTTCTGGGTGACATGTACCTTCATCACCACCAGAACACACACACAGTTTTCTTGGAGTATACGTGAGATATCTGCTGTGATTCTAAAGCTTAAGTGGTCATTTCAAGAAATAGACAGAGCCACACTGACACTTTGGTAAGTGCCTTGAGATAATCTATGTTTTGATTTGGTGCTATACAAATAAAGTTGAATTGAATTGATTTCAGTATCTCCGTGTGTTCTTCTGGATTTAAACAGTTCCTGTTTGCTTGTTTTCTGGATTCAAAGTTGGATTTGCAATTTTTATTTACAATGAAATGTACGTGTTGCTACATAAAGATCTTCATTTATTTGTTCCAGGTAAAGGTACAGTGCTCTCTTAGCCACTGTTCACAGTTCACACATTCATTAGACACAACACACAATGATCGCACGCATCTGCATGTGGTAATTTTATTTACAAATGGTAAAAAAGAAACCATAAAAATATATCTTGCTTTCACATATATATATATTTATATACATTTCAATGTATTTCTATAAACTATGTAGACAGGACAAATCTCATGTACAGCTGAGGCGACTGCACTATAGTGGCTAACCTTGAGATCTTTGATACAAGGCAGGACCTCTGAACACAACTATGAACAAACTTCACACAGACTCAGTTCTAAAGCTCCACAGAAGCTTAATCAGAGGTGATCTGGTTTCATCTTGGCAATTCTTCAATTCCTATTGGAATCAGTTGTTGTATTTCCTGATCTTATAAGTATTTGGGCCACTGTTAGGGAAAAGGAAATCTGACATTTCAAGAATAAAATCAGGATATTATGTAGGAAAAAGTCATAGACTTGAGAAAAAGTCTATGACACATAAAACTCACAACATTACGAGTATGTTACTAAGAGGCTCAGTCATAATTTTCAGATTATTATCCTCAAACCCCATGAGGTAAATTTGTGACTTGTATGAATAAAATAGAAATGACGACAAAAAGTCATAACATGAGAAAGAAAGGTTATATTCTGAGAATAAGAGTCACATTTCAAAAAGGTCATCAGGCTTTATTTGAATGATCTTGATCTCATTGTTCAAGTGCATTTAGGACGTACATCCCCTTTTAACTTGTGCCATTTGCCGTATGTAACGATTGTCACATTATATAATTGATTTTATATAATTTTACTGTCCTAAACTCTATGATTTAATCAATTGTTTAAATATGAAACTCCTAACTTCAAATCCTTTGCATCCCTCATGTGACAAGTTAAAACTGCTAGACTGCTAATGACTGAGATATTAATAGGTAGCACTGACAGAAGCATCTCGTAACATTACCACTAATTTATGAAATACTGTAAATCTTTTCTCATGTCATCATGACTTTCATCAACATTAAATGTTTTCTTATACATTTAGAACTTATGTCTTGAACTATGTAAACATTTATTGAACTTCATTCTTATAATATTATAACTATTTTGTCAAAATGATAATTTTTCTTGAAATCTCAGACTTTCTTTCGACTAGCAGCCCAATATTCTGTTATAAGATCTGGCTCAGACTGAGGTGTGAGGTGCATTTAGTTCACCATGAACAACAGGTCATTCGGTCGTGGGCTGGACGATTCCAAACCCGCTCAAGGTGTTAGCACTGTGTGTGAGAGCAGGAGGAGTAGAGGTACAGTAAGATGAAGCAGTCGATCAGAAGGATGGTGTAGAAACACCTCTGTGTGTGCAAACTTCGACCCCTCTGAAAGCGAGTCAGCAACACAGCCAGCAGTAAAAAGAAGGTGGCCGTGTTCAGAAGGAGGAAGAGTCTTATGTAAGAGGCTGTGCTGGTGAAACCTTCACTCCCCGCTGTGCCCACCATGTGAACCTCTTTGAATTTGCGGCCCTTGACAAAGCCACCTTTTCTATTTTTGCGACTGTCTGTATAATCCATAAAGGCCCGGGAGTCTGCGTCCCCCTCTTCTGGACTGTCCTCATACGTACGCTTTGAGGTTTTTTGTCTCTCCTTTTTCTCATTCACTTCAATCTGTGCAAAAATGTCAGGGAGACTCTCAGAAAGCTTCTCCCCAAGGTTGACTTTCTTCCCCCCTTTACCCTTGCCCTGCTTCTTGGACATAGCAAACATCTTCTCAATGACCTCCTCTGTCTTCTTTTTGTCAGAGAACTGCAGGAGGCGCTCTGCAGTCTTTCTGAAGCTGTTAGTGTTCAGAACCCGTCCGAGGATGTGTCTCTCCATCTGCTGAAAAACAGGCTTGACGTGCTGGAGGTTGTCCTCCATCACGTTGACGTACTCCTCTACTTCCTCTGGCGAGCTGTCATCCGCAACTGCGGCCTTCTCGAATACGATTTTCTTGTTGTTCAGCAGCACCATGGAGAACAGAGGCTTGCTGGTGACCTCTCCAGTAAGCAGGTAGATGGTGTAAGTGTGATCCTTGGTGGCCAGGTAAATATCCACTCTCTGGTCATCACCACGCAGGCTGAAGCTCTGTATGTCCACCCCCGGTCCAAAAAAAATGTAGGCCACCCTTGTGTAAGGGTACCTTAATGGCATTGTGATGTTCACATAGTTAGAACCATTATATGGGTACCCTCGAGGGTAATTCCAGTAACCTATCACTCCTTTGTTACTGTAGCCAGTGTCGTCCATCCAGAACATCTTATACTTGTCCTCACCATGTGACACAAATGCTCCATGAACACCATCTACCTTTGTGCCCTGGAATGGCAGATCGGTGTTGTGAAAGAAGGCACTCATGGCCCTGGTTGGGCTGTCAGGATCCAGGTGGATGTGGTCCACGAGGAGGAGGAGCTGTGGGTGAAGAAGGAGAAGGTTCCTCTGAAAGTTTCTGATCTTTAGCTCAGAATTATACGCAGAACGTCCCTCACCTCGGATGAAGACCATTCCCTGTCTCTCCATAGCAGCTTCGACTCTGCCCTGGGTATCAGCCGCCAGCCCCACTTTGTACTTCAACCACTTAGAGTCACAGGTCTCTGTAACCTGTCCAGCCCACGGCTTAAAGCAACTCCCTGAGACCGCCGAGCCAAACAACACCGCATTGTTTAACAAAGTGTATTTGGGTCCATATAGTGCCTCAGTTATAAATGGGAAACCATTGGGTGCGAAGGTGAAAGTGTTCTGATCTGGGTGCTCGTGGCCAGCGTTAAAGTTCCTCCACCCTTTGATCCACTCTTTGTACTTGTTCCTGTGAACAATGTCGAAGATGGCGCGTCCTCCCAGCTTCCCTGACTTGAAGGAGACAAAGGTGTTGTTGGTGTCTGCAGGTAAAGCACTGCCATATGTGACCACACCCCAGTCCTCAAAGTAATGGAGTTGGGATGTTCCAAAATCTGACGGGGGCTTGGAGATCAGGCTCGGGTCATACCTGCAGAATACAACAAGATAAACAATATAATACTTTTACAATAGAATAGAAAGCAAAATGCACTGACAGGCATTTTAATCATTCAGGGTATTCTAGATGTCAGGTTGTGAAAACACGTTTGCCTCAACTACCAATGCCTTGGAAACAAGTAGTTGATTGATTAGAACTTTGATAATCAGTTTTCCACATAATCCATTTATCAAGGACACATGTCAAACATTGAAAGTTTCAAATGTGAGCTTTACAGTGTTTTATATCATAGTACACCGAATTACTATTAGTTTGGAACTGATGGTCACAGAAAACATTTGAAGCTACCATCTTGGGAGATAATGATGGCTATATGTTGTCAGAATGCTTTAAATAAGCATGTTCCTATGGGGTGTTGTCGCCACATTTAAAGACAAAGTAGGTGCCAACTGTCCCTCAAAGGCATTCATAGTGTTTTTCATAGCTCTCGGACATTTGCCCATTATTTCCAGGTTAGTTGTCTATCAAACTCTTACCAAAGTGATTACGGTATATGTGATTGTATATATATGATTAAAGCATGGATTTAGAAGCTAATTCTATCTGATGATTGAGGGAACTATCAAGGAAGAAGTCAGCATAAGCTTTATAATTACTCAAACTGGAATGGTACTAAGAAGAGCGCATACCTCCACCATGGCCAAACAATCCTACACTTCTATCCAGCTCTTATAATAGAAAAATAAAAAGCAAAAAGTAGCGGTCTGGAAACAAGTCATACAAAGTCATAGAAAACAGTTTTCACGAGAACTCTTATCTGGGACCGTTCTTATGTAAGAACAGCATCTATGCACACTCATACGCAAACTTGACTACAACTTGACTACATGCTTGTGTAAAAAAATCGGTGGTTTCTTCAATTCTAAAGTTGTAAAATTACCACAATATTTTAGAATTTATAATATTTTGCTGGTTTGTGGTTATTTGTAGTTAAGAATGAATCTCAAGACTGAAACATGTCAATTAAAAAGACAGAGACGTTTCAGTGCATAGTTATTATAGCAAATTTGTAATATTTACTTAACTGTCTCAGAGATTTTAAACACGTGGACATGTTGAAGAGGAGAACAGTTATTCACAAAAATAGTCGCCCATCTTTAGGTTTTACACACTTTAGGTGTTTGCATATTAAATGTGTCACTACAGCTTTTATTTAAAATATTCTGTCCAATTGTCACAGATATTCTGAAAAATGAGCTGACGTTCTGATTCAGAGACGGCAGATGACCCAGGAGACGGCGCCCAGGTGTGTGTCCAGATTAGAGTTAGGCTCGGGGCACATTTTTCTCTCTGAACCCGTCCGAGCAGAAAAAAACATGTGCAGTGTAAAAAAATCAGCCAAGCCAACGTGACCGACCCCAAAATAATTTCGAAATTTTTGTCTGGACCCGGCAGGCTCAGGTCTGGTATCTACAAATAATCAACGGAGGATTCACCAGCAGTGCTGTGTTTCCAATGATGCGCTGCTTCCCCCTCCTCTTCAGCATTTGACAATATTTCATTATTATTTATTATTTTTTGAATCCATTAACTGTGGGACTTTCTTAGCTTTCACTGAATGTTTAACTGCATCCCATGAATACTTTTTTGTGTTCTTTCATTTTTTTACAGTTTGACTCTGGTGTGCCACCATCTTTAGATTTTCGTTTCGGAATTCTGGACTTTTCTTTTCAGTTCCTTGATTTCTGTGTGTGCACACGGACCTGCAGTCTTCACCCTAAGAAAACGTAATGAACTTTCTTGAGTGCAAATATATATATTTTTTAGAAAATATTGGTGAACGAGGCCAATAGATCACAACATAAATATGTCCGATTTTTTTCAATCCAGAGATCCAGACATCATTTCCTCAGAGTTTGGAAAAAAGTCCTGTCTCAAAATGTTACAGAAAAACCAATAAAAAAATTCCATGATCTGCCTTTGATAAAAGTTGTACATAAGATGTAAGAAATATCCCAGTGTTAAATTAGATTCAGCAGCTCACCAGATGAACTCTGTGTGGAGAGTACACCACCGCTGGCCCTTTCCAGCCTGCCCTGGCCCTTCCATCACCCTGTTTTGATGAATCACATCTGCCAGCCAGTTTCCACTGCCATTACGCAACACATAGCGATCCAAGAAGACCAGCTGGCTTTCCGGCCCGTAGAACCAGTTGTAGTTGGAATCTGCAATGGCTACAGTCCGCTGAAATCCTGGATGAAATGATGATTACACAGTGTCAGTGGTGGCTGGTCATAGTGGCGTCATAAAGAAATGACATAATATTGTAAATCAAATGACGATGTAAAGACTCATTCATGAGTCTGCAGTGACAACAATGCATATGCAGAGATAATTACCAATATGTGGACACACAAAGCCGTTGCATATCAACTAACATTCCATGTCTATCACTGCCCTTCAGTAATGCTATAGCACTGTGACCATTTCATTTCTGTCATCTGTATCGCATACACACAGGCAGGGAGAGGAGAGCTGTCATCCAGCTGCCACAACTGTTTCTAAAGCAAATGTGCTACAGGGAGAACAAATTAATTTGTCCCAAGAAAACTGTGCTTTTTCAGATATTAGCAATATCCTAATTACCATTTGCTTTCTGTCAACTGTACACAAACACATAACCGGGGAACACACACACAGTCAGTGAGGGGACAGCAATCGTCTGCTGCTGAGGGGGCAGTTGAGGATAATCTGGCCTTGTCTTCCTGTCTGCTGGAGGGAGAAAGCTGCCATTGTGGCTCTGGGTCTGGGGCTCTCCTGGCTGGTGTAATTAGAGGTGCTGTCTGAGTGCAGCAGTGCCATTCAAACACAATACAGAAAGTGTTGCTGGGGGGGTTGTGAAATGTCCGAGCCTGACCTCGGGGCCCCCTCCTCTGCTGCTGCCCTCCTTCTGACCTTCAGATGAAACTTCCGGGACACCACAGGTCCCTGGAGGTCTCAGCTCAGCTTTGAAACTACATCCAGGGAGGTAGGAGCTACATGCATGCATACCCCATATCAACTGAGAGGAGAGGCTGCTCTCCAATGAGGCAGTCTATGGTCATTTTCATTTCTAATCGAATCTATACAACTTTTGACATACAGGCTATAGCAGGATGTGTCCGTCATTCACAGCTAAGTAACCACTTATTCACCGGTTGTTGACTTAGGTGAAAAGTGTATCAGATGCATTTCTCAGGCGTTTAGCAGAGTAAACAGCAGTTGATGTGACAGTTACCGGGCAGGATAGTCCTGTAGAGGAAGGCAAAGTGTTTGAGAAGCCACGGGTGGTCGAAGTGGCTGATGGCAAAGTGGCGCTGCACCAGGAACATGTACTGGAACAGAGAGCGGGTGGTGTAAGTCCCATAGGCCACGCCTTCATACAGGGAGCCATCCGTCACATCCTGCAGGAGGACCATGGACTTCTCCATGATGGACAGGACCTGCTTGGTCCACAGGTAGGCCTCCTGAAGGTAACCTGCAACACAGGGAGTAGAGATGGTGTCACAAGTGGAATACAGTCAGAGATACCTAGTCCCGCCATTGTTATTGTTCTTTAAATTGACTGGTATAACCGTGTTGAATTCTATTCTAGATTTTTGGATTCAACTTGGGGGTGGCAGGATGTTGCAGCGATTAGCACTGTCGCCTCACAACAAAAAGGTTCTGGGTTCAAAGCTGCCAGCAGATCTGGGCCTTTCTGTGCAGAGTTCCACCCTTCTCGACCTTCCTCAACAGTCCAGAGACATGCAGGTTAGATGAATATGTAAATGTGAGCATCAGTGGTTGTTTGTGTCTGTATGTCAGCAATGGGATTTGCTTCTGTGTTAAAGCTGTCGTACACAAAAATATAAACACTTCATGAATTGAAGTTCCTCTATGCAAAGAAATGGCAAATTTCTCATCCATTTTGTTTTCAAATTTGTTGAAACCTGTGTTAGTGAGCACCTCACCACTGCCAAGATAATCCGTCCACTTGACAGGTGTGACATATCAAAAGATGCTCATTATAAAGCAGGATTATTGCACAGACGTGCCTTAAACTGGGCACAGAAAAAGTCACCTTAAAATGTGCAGTTTACCTAGGCACTGAACTACCGTTTCACATAAAGGGTATTTTGGACATTGAAAAGACGTTGGAGGTGGAAGTGAAATGAACGCTCAGTTCATGGACAACAGTTCTGGTGGACATTCCTGCAGTTAGCATTTCAAATCACACTCCCTCAAGACGTGTGGTAGATGTGGCATTGTGTTGCATGAAAGAACTGCACATTTTAGAGTTGCCTTTTATTGTGACCCCCATTCTTCTCCGCTCAGATGTCGGCCCACATTGAGTCAGGTCCTGCAAGAGGTTTTTTCCAGTTAATGAAGGAGTTTTTTCTCTCCTCAGTTGCCTGCTTGTTGTAGAAACTGTTTGGTTGTAAGGTCTCGACCTTACTTTGTAAAGTGCCTTGAGAAAACATCTGTTGTTATTTGCAGCTATACAAATACAATTTAAATTCAAACACTGAACATATTAAGCATTAAGTTTCAGTTCCCCTTTTCACTCACAACTGCATTTAAACACTAAAGTGTCGATTTGCATTGATTTACACAGGAAAGTGAAAAATAACAAAGAAGAGCATTTCTTGAAGGAAGTGCATTGTGACTACTGCCAGTAGTTTCTGCTCAAATCATATTGTAAATAAATATAAAGAAATGACTATGTTCAAATACATGAATTCGCCTGCATTCCATTGTTTTAAAAGTCACATGCTTAAAGTGCAACAACAGCATATTCCTAACAAATCTGTCACATTCGAACATACAACTCTCACAAATAATAATATTAAAATCTGGTCCAGACAGACCTTTGGTTTCCCATTTATCACAGACGCACTATATGGACCCGGCTACACTTTGTTGAACAAAGTAGTGCTGCTTGGCCTGGAAGTGGTTAAAGTACAAGGTGTGGTGGGCGGCTGATGTCCAGGGCAGACTCGAAGCTGCTATGGAAACACAGGGAATCATCCTCAACTGAGGCGAGGGACTTTGGATGAAATTGGGTTTGAATTTTGTCAGGGCTCATTCGGGCCTTGTGCAGGGTGGAAATGACAAATGTTTCAAAAGTGTCAGATCATCAGATTTGGTGGTAACTGCACCAAGTCAGTTATAGAGGTGTGAGTTAATCAGTCCAGCTCTAATCAATGAGACAATGTTTTTCATGTGAGTCCTGCACCAGGTCGGGTACTGAAAGGTACTTCCGCTCAAATAACTGTCACAACAAAATGGATCACATGAAGATGAAAAAATATCCAGTGGTGAATATGTTGTCAGTGGCCTTACTGCTTGCAACAAGCTCCTGGACACAATGTCACTGAGAAAACACATAGACAGTGGCAGGAGCACAGGTTCTCTGACAATTGACAGATACTTTTCCAAGATTCCAAGATCCAGGTGGGTCCGGATTTGATTTGGAGATCATTACTGGTAATGGGTCGGGTCTGCACAAATGAACCCGTGCAGGACACTGATCTGTACAGCAAAATTACTTCAGGAATGGGCCCAAGTAGTAAGAGATGAGGTGATAAGCTGGACTCTATCAATATCTAAAGCTTTTAATCTTGCATCTACAAGCTATGGTAGGAGTCAAGAGCAAAAGCTGAGGTTAGCCACTAGCTACCTGGTGGTGCTAGTTATCTCACTTTGGATCAGAGAAGCTGAAATCCAGGGTGAACATACTTCCCAAATTTGACTCCTGTTACAAGTAGTAGTTATCCTCTTTGGAAGCAGGGGCATTAAAAGTGCTTGAATTAAATTAATGAAAAATACTGTATGTTCACAGCAGGACATAAAGTGAACAGGGCCTTGTGTTATTCAGTCTGAGTGGTTTATGTGTTATGTCACAAATGGAATTAATGGAAAACAGCACTACAGCAAACAAAGTCTTCTCAGTCAGTTACCTAAAGAAACCTTCCACACGCAACATTTAGCTGTGGTCATGGAAAGCATGACACCACGGTGGGACACTACACTATGTATACTCTCTCCCACACACACACACACACACACACACACACACACACACACACACACACACACACACACACACATGCACACATACACACACGCAGCATTTACTGTGAGAACAAGTGACTATATAAACACACCAGCCACAACTCTTTGAGGAATCCCAGGGGGTACCGGCAGTAACCGGCTGGGTGGGTGCGGGTGCAGGTCCGCCCAGTGGAGCCGTCCCCCAGACGTGTTTGGTTTAGGCTTGGGGACCGCTTGGCCTACACAGAGCAGGTATTTACCATCAAACAGGAACTCTTGCCATGCACAAAGACCACATTTACACAAACAGAGCTTGACGGGCACTCATGCAGTGCAGGGCCACACTTCAGTGCAACAGAGGCGCAGAGAGATGCTCCAGTTACTTTCCTCAAGTTAAGACATAATATGGATAATTAAGATTACAACCAACTGCTGTGACAGACTTTTTTGTCAGTGGTCCTATCATGGCTACACATGGAACAATCACATACAAATTTAATTATTTGCTAGTTTCAAGCTGCACCTATTACAGAGGAGAGAGCAGAGGGGCAAGATGAAGACACAACATGTGTTATACTAGTTCAGTGCCTGTTCTAAACTTCTCTGTTTGGAATGTATTGTTTGTTTGGCCTGTGGTTACACTGCTTGCAGTTTTCTTTCTGAAACTGTAAAGGTGACCTGCGGTAATTGAGCCGCAGAAAGTAAAGATTTACTGCAGGACCCTGAAGCCGCACAACCGCTGCCGCACAAAGAGCTGTTCACCTGTTTATTCAAAGTTCGGTGAAGCTCGACTCAGTACGTAGAACCCTGGACTGCAGAATCAGTTGTTGTTGCCGTTGTCGTAACCGTGCTGTTGAAATCCTGGAAAACGTCCATTCTGTTGAGGAGTCCCAGCCGCTGCTGCTACACATACAGTTCTTGCCTATTCAAAGTTTATTAATACTAAACGTATCCCATGGCCAAATCATACCGAATTTCCCACTGCACTTCGTTGGGCCCTTAAATAACTAGATAGAGAGATTTCTGGAATTATTAGATAGATTATTATTCACTAATACTAACAAACAGCAGTGTCAAGGAAGCAATTTCAAGCCATGCTATTGGTCACATAACAATCATTACATTATTCGCTCAGCTTTCAACTCTGATTTGGTCTTCTCCAAGTCCAAAGAAAAATTGCTTGCCTGCTAATGCTAGCTAGTCTCTATATGTGTCTGTGTGCTGGTTTGAGTTAAGTGACAATGACCTAATGACAAAAACAATGTTTAACTGAGAGTGCATGGTGTCATTCTTCTAACAAACAGGAAATCCTGTATTTTCCAAAGCATCTCCAGAGGAGTTTCAGTGTTGGCAGAAGACAGAAGAGGAACTGAGCAGTCAGCATGAATAATGACAGAAACCATGATGGAACAGAGAAGATATGCAGAAAGTAATGAAGCTTAAATGCCCTTGACTGAGCACTAACATGAAACACTCATCAGTAAGTACCAGCACCAAGCATCAATCAATCAATCAATCATCAAGTTATATTTGTATAGCCCATATTCTCAAATCACAATTTGTCTCATAGGGCTCAACAATGTGCAACATCCTCTGCCCTTAACCCTCAACAAGATTGAGGAAAAACTATGAAAAAAAACCTTTAACAGGGGAAATGAACGTAGAAACCTCAGAGAGAGCCACATGTGAGGGATCCCTCTCCCAGGTCAGACAGAAGTGCAATAGATGCCACGTGTAACATAATTTGTAACATAATGGAAAAGTGTGTCAATGTTTAAAGTATTTGTGAATAAGAATATGTTTGCTAGAGATGAAGGGAGCAGCAATGACAGATTAATTGATGAATTATTGTCAGTAATGGTAGAATATGTGAGGAGGCATATTGTATATCAAGCAGTCTTGTTGTAATCATAGTCCACAGTCAGCTGGCAACACAATCACGATCCGCCAAAACGATCACGTGCTCCATGTTAAAGCAATGCAGACATGAGAGTGCTGCATAGCAGAAAATTCAACAATAATGATTACACGGTGTTGAGCACGTAAACTAAGACTTAATGTAAAGACAAGAAAGAGGAACTACAAAAACAATAATCCCTTGTACCTGCATTAAAAGGAAAACTGCACCTTTACCAGTCAAACTGCATCATACACATGTACTATACAGTCAAGAATGTATTGTACAGTAGGACCTGGATACCACACTCAAAGATGGTTGTCACCTGAATGAAAATTGCTCTCCTGTTGCATGAGCAAAAACAAGTATTGTAGTTCAGAATCAGAATCAGAATCAGAATTCTTTTTATTGCCAAGTATATTTACATATACAGGAAATTGCCTTGGTGTGGTTGGTGCCTTTGGACATAACAACAAATCGGACATAAAACAACAATATATACAGAAAAAACAATAGGCACGTGCGGTGCTAAGGTGCAGTGATTGGTTCCGGATAGTGCCAACAATATATAAGTTATAAGTTATGTGCGGGGGGGGGGGGTACACAGATGGATGATGTCACAAAGATAAAATTGAATAGAAATGGAACAGAAAGAGTTGCAGTTGGAGGTGCCCTGTCAGCAGTTTTACAAAACAGTTAACAGCTATTGGGAAAAACTGTTTTATTTCTATTTTAAATTAGAGGTGAGAAAGAGTCAGTGCTGAAATACGATCTGCCCCAGAGGCTGATAGCTCGGTTTCGAGAGTTTTGACTTCACATACTTTGCTTTAGTTTTGTCACATGACTATCCCCCAGTTCTTCTGGTCTCTTTTTTGCAAGGTTTCACCAAATACACACAAACACACCAGGCTACATCCACCTGACTCTGGAGTTCTTGAGGCCCTCTAACTCTTGGAAACACTGCAGGCTCTGTTTTAGTTTGAAAACTCCAGGTTCACTTTTCAGTCTTAAGAGGCAGAAACCGAGACTTTTGGAAACAATGATGCATAGCGACCACATTTGCATTTAAGTCAGAAACTGTCCCACCTTGTTATGAAACCAAAACTAGAACGAGCATCCAACTGTAGAGAAGACAATATGCTTCCTGTGTACACCGACACACACACAGGCCCAGTGTACATGAATGGTCATGTGACACACATTTTCAGATGTGTTAGTATGAATGGAGATGATTTGCAGTAGAGTTCCACACCGTAGATTGTCGGGCTGTCATTTTATATAAAAAATTCGAACATTCAATTTAAACATGGGAGGAAAAGTTTGTATTCGAAATGTCATGCAAGATTGTAATTCAAAATATACAGTCTAGAAGCACATCAGACTGTCTTAGTAATTAACCTCATGATATAATTGTATGAATTCTATGTCATGTCAAATTCATTCAAACTTAATTTTGGGAAAAACTGACAAGCCTAATTGACTCTATATAAAGATTGACAACATGACAGTTACCAAAGTGTTTAGTATAGGTCATAAAGTATAGGCCATAAACCCTGACCCCTCCATGTTAGCAGATGGGACATGTGCTGAACAAAAAAAGTACAATATATAAATATGAAAGTACAAATCAAATTACTTTTTAAGATGCTTTCTTTCATTTTAAGCAGTTCACAAAAATGTTTGTAAAGTGTTCATGTTTCTGATAAGTTTCTATTAGTTAATTGATGCTATAACAACAGTATGACTGTGTGTCATGAGTATCTGTATCTGAGATATTTGGGAGTGGGAGGAAGCAGAGACATTTTCATATACAGTAAATGTTCTACACTTCTCACTGCTAAATGTTGTAGAATCACACAACACAAAAAACAGATGTCAGGTCTCATTTTCACTTCTCTCTTTGTGCACAAGCTGCCTCTTGTCTGAGTCTGTTAGTATCATTAATGTCATTTATGTGAGTTATGTATATGGCATTATGGCTTGCAGCACAGCTTTAGATAGTTAGAAATGTACTGATGTAGCATTTGGACACACTTCTGTGCTACTTACTGGAAAAAAAAGCTTGATACAAAAAATATGATTACATCATTTTGCAATGCTACTTCAATGCTACCAAGAGGTGCAGTTTAGTTTTAGTAGTGTCACGTAGCATTGCTGCTCCCCCTGGGAAGCCTGAGACGAGTAACAACATCAGCTTTGTTGCATTTTGATATTTGTTATAGAATATTTAGATATTTTTGAATATAAATAAAAAATTCTCCACTTTCCACATTTCTTAACAGGATGCTAAACTGTTTCATGGCAAGCACTGAGGCCCACAAGTATAACAATAGCAGCTTTTGCATTGCTCTGGCAGATGTAAGAATGTGGCTGGAAAGTCAGAGGCATGTGACAGACACGTTCATTACAGATGAGCTGTATTTTAAACTGGGCCCTGAGCTGATGCTTCCAGGAGCCAACAAGCAAACACCTGTATCTGGAATGTATGTTTCCTCTGAGCTGCTGCTGCTGCATTCTTGTCTGGTTATCTTAAACGAAGAACCGAACACACATGACAGCACAGGCATCTTTCATTTCAGTGAGGGGCAGACCATGTTATTTTTAGGCCACACAATGATGGAAACAACGCCTTGTGACAGACATCCAACAAAGAACGAGCAGAAACCAGAATCTGCCCTTCATTTCTGGCAGTTCTTCCATTTGGCTACGAAAACAAACTTCCATTCGTTCGAAGCCACTTTGACGGGAATAATATTGGGAACTTATGTCATCCGTTTGCGCAGGAGACGAATGATGCATATGATAATGTAATACAGTCAGGCCTCTGCACAGTGTTACTTGTGATGGCTGAGGGAGGCTGCTCAATGAAGCAGCTGAAATAAGAGCTGTTTATTTGATCACTGCAGATACATCATGTGTTAACAATCTATTGAGAAGCTATCGTGTCCCTCCTGCTGGGTGTGAACCTATCATCTCTGCATGTGGTCTCCTGTAAAGCACACATTAACAAATAAAATCTGTCATAAACAAAAGCACCCGGGCAGAATCCGTTCCCCAGGTAACACAGACACTGGTGCAAACACACTTTCCCCTGCTCTCAGGTCAGGCTCTAACTCTCCTGAGTGTTACACAGCTTCATGCCTGTTGTTACCCCGTCCAAAAAAAAGCCTCAAATAAAACCACTGTGACCGCAGCCACTCTCAGAAATCCGTCATTTGGTTCACATCAGCACCGGAGCTTTTGTTGCAGAAATCAAATCCCTGTGAGCAAAACAAGGTGCACAGCGGGAATTCACAACACATATCTTCTCCAAGACCCGGCAGTTTTTTTTTTTAAGGAAAGCTGCTTGTCAAAATCGATGACTTATTCTCTCGGAAAATGGTGAAAATGTTAAAAAATCTTACAAAGTTAAAGAAAGTGAAAATAGATTCCTTGACCTGCCCTCTGATCTGGGTCTGCACCAACACTTCTTGCCTTCTCCCCTGACCCATAACACATCCTTCGACCAAGATTAGTGGACATCTGTTCTTTTGCGTTATGTGTAAATTTGAACAAATGGACAGGGGTGAAAATATAACCTCCTTGGTGGAGAGAGAGAGAGCGAGAGAGAGAGAGAGAGAGAGAGAGAGAGAGAGAGAGAGAGAGAGAGAGAGAGAGAGAGCGAGAGAGAGAGAGAGAGAGAGAGAGAGAGAATGTGATGAGAGTGTGATGCTTCTTCCATCAACTGATTTGACGAGTGCAGACACGCAAACCACCAACAGACAAGTTTGATTTTCAATTCAATTCAATTCAATTCAATTCAATCTTATTTGTATTGGACAAAATCCTAATATACAGTATCTCAAGGCACTTTACATGTTAACCTGAAAAAGAGACCTTAAAGAAAGGAAAAACCCAACAGATCCCACAATGAGCAAGCACTTTTGTAAATCCCTCATTTTCATTGTTTGCAAGTTCCTCAGATAATTAACATTAAACACACAATATGTAATTTTCTGCCACATCGGGGACCATAAATCAAATCAATGACTAAAGACCTGGTTTTGTCATGAAGTGGTGTGGGATCATATGAATTGTTGTCTTCACCGCTGTTTCAGTCAGTGATCATTAAGAGGATGTTAAAGAGGGTTTTTACCGAGAGCTAACTCATCCACAGAGGTCTCCTCCTCTCTAAAACAGATGCACCATGTAATTAAATCCAGTTAAAACACTGATGGAAGCATTTTCGTGTTAGAAAGTGGAGTTTCTCTGACACTGTTTGACAAACATAGGATTTTTCTACATTTAAAAATGGCTGGAAACACTTGGGATAATGCGAATTCACAACGCAACACACAGGAAATCTGGTGAAAAGAGAATCATAGGAACAGTATATGTTTTCATTCTTGATACCCATACCTGTGCTTTGGGTGTTGGCCAATACCAAGTACCTCTCTGATACCAGTGTTAAACTAAAGCTGTGTGACTGGTGGGACCCAATAGTCAAATGAGGTTAGGAAACGTACCACATAGGTGCATACGTCTTGAGCAACAGCTCCCTGCTGGAAGTGAATTTCT
This sequence comes from Hippoglossus hippoglossus, assembly GCF_009819705.1. Classification (NCBI taxonomy): domain Eukaryota; kingdom Metazoa; phylum Chordata; class Actinopteri; order Pleuronectiformes; family Pleuronectidae; genus Hippoglossus; species Hippoglossus hippoglossus. The sequence goes on from NC_047174.1 coordinate 19,554,745, forward strand.
ATTCCCTACTTTCTTTCTCTGTTTCCTGTCAACTCTTCACTATCTCTGTCGAACAAAGTCAAAAATGGCCCAAAAATATATACTTTAAATAGCTGTTTGCCTCACTGTGAGGAGACTGGAATCCTTCTTAGCAATATAAATTGATGCTAACCCAATGACGGGCTGAAAGCATTTAGATTTAAATGGATTCGATCAGATTATATCGGACCAATATCTGATATCAGTATCAGACCTGCATATCGCTAAATAAAAACATGTTTTAAACCCTGCAGCGAGGGCAAGAATGAAGCCACATCATAAAGACATGGACCACTAACCTTGTGTCATGTAAACCAGGCTTCCTGTGAGCAGAGCCACACAGTTGGTGGGCTGATGGTTGTGCAGGTACTGGAAGCCCCAGCCTCGGACGTAGGACTTCTCGTACATCAGGCGTGACGCGTTGCCGATCACCTGCAGAAATCGCTCCTGTTGGCCCTTGTTCAAGTACTCATACAGGAAGTCGTAAGCGGTGGCGAACCCGACCAATGAGTGCGCCAAAGGAACTTCATCCCAGGGGGCATCTTTGACCAGCCTGCAACACACAACAACAACACAAGACTGAAGGCAAGACACACACGTGGATCTTGAAAACAGGGCAGCAGGTGTGACATTTTCCCTCTTTAAATAAAACCTAAATGCTATGTCATGAACAAGAAACCCTTCCCTGTGCAGAGCCTTTTAATTACACCTAAACACAGCTGTAAAACACAACTATTCACGTTGAAAGCAAAAATAAAGGTGCTAAGTTGCCTTTTACACCACGAATACAGCTGCAGCAATAAAGAGACGTAGAACGAGACGTGCAAAGTGCAGCATGTGCTGGTTCACACACCAGGATCTGAGAACGCTGACTGTCAGGAGCATTAGTGTCGTAAAAAAGGTGAAAGGTGTTCTCCAATCCTGCTGCTTGATTTAATTGAAGAGAAATGAACTTCAGATGTTGTGTTAAAAGCAAATGCTGTGTTCGCTTAGTGTTTCCCACTGACACATGCGCCAGGATTCAGCTGAAAACCAACAGAGACACAGTCGTGACCTCATCCGCAGTCTAGCCGCCGATCACTGAGTTCTTTCTGTCATCACAAGTTTATGGAAAATGAAACGCGATCTTGTGGTTTACGCGCTACACTGTCAGTTAAATTAGTATCTGCTACAGTGCCTGCTATTAGAAGCTGAGATCTTCACAAGCTTGACAAAGTAATGTAATGATTCATTTTCTTGGGATTCAAACAACAACAGCTGCCATGAAAATTAAAGAGCAAGTTCCAGTAAACTTCCCATGAATGTGGTCACTTAAAGGCCTCGTCCTGACGTAGCACTCGTCAGCTTCGTTGTTCAGATTCAGGGAGAATGGAAACAATGAACATGAGGGCAAACCGCCTGTCACTGCACACATTTACAACACTGTAATGAATATTACTGCACGCTTTTCTGTTTTATATGTTCGGAAATTTCTGTTCAATAACATTGTGTTGATTGCTACAAGATTTGCTACAGTGTTTTCAGAATGTGAGAATGTGCCATGAGACCACTGCTTTGAATTATCTTCATTGGACCATACTGGATGTAAAGATGGACGACATGTCTCCGCTTCGTCCAACTGTACAAAAATGAAGCCAAGATATCTTATATGTATACAAGCACGGCCATCTTGTGCTGGTGATGTCATTTGGTGTCAGAGCCTGTGCAGTAGTGATCGCGGAGTGGAGCTGTGACATCGAGGTCCCATCAGTAAACCTGACCGTCCAATCAAGAGTCAATCTCAGCTGTCAATCATGACGTCCCAGCCAATTACCTAATTTGAACTAAACGTATCAGAATCACAAACACTTGAACATACTTCAGTGTAAACTGACAGAAAACACTTACGATCCACATTTTGCCGATTTATATTGGTCCATGTCCCACTTGCTAACATGCAGGAGGTAGAGTTTAGTATATATATACTGCAGGCAACCACCAGGGGGCAATACAAAAGATTTGGCTTCACTTGTGGGATCCGTCATGTCGTCCATCTTTATATACAGTCTAAGATATGAACAGGTGTGGATTACGATTGGATTAAGTTTCTTCCCTGCTAAATTTACAGTTCTTTCTTTTGATGCGATAGTGATATTTATATAATTTATTCTATGGCTTAATGTTATAGAGTTTTGGAATACTGTAACTATTAGTCAATATATTGCAAATGTATTTTCTTTGGTGACACCTTCGCTTGTTGTCAGAGTGGTTTGGTGATATATATGGAAAAAAGGTTTTCTGCCTCATCTGTGGGCTGGATTCCAACTCTTCATGCAGCTCTCATCAAGTCTGCTTGTCACGTGGAAGACGTGTGCCTTGATTCCTAGAATCCAAGATTTTGATCTACTAAAAAACTTCACTTGACATGAACAGCATGACAGGGGTGGTGCATACCATGCGCACATTGTATATATTGCCTTGAGGCAATATTAATCTCTATAAGTGTATGTGAATATACAAACTCTGTAGATGTTTTGGGTCCTTGAGTTACTGTTTCTATAGTGAGACCAATCATGTTTGAGCAGGCTTTGGTTGCCCGCAGGTAAACAGTTATTCTGGAGAGAAAAAGAAGCGGAATACATGCTCCTGCTTTTTAATTTATCAGTATTCACATGCAGATAACCATTAATAAAGATTGATCAAATGTCGTCTGGACCTAAAACATGTACAAAAAGATGTGTTCCAACCTGTTTACTCTGGTTAAAAGCCTGGCAGCTGAGTTCTGTACTGTCTGAAGATGCTCTACAGATTTACCACTAGTGCAAGTAAAGCAGGTCAAATTGTTTCTCTGTCCCTTAACATCGGAGGAATTCTGCCAATGTTCCTTATTTGATAAAAACATGTTTGTACAACAGTGACATGCTGTTCAAAATTTGTATATGAGAAATATGGTCATAACTATTTTTCAGCTTATAGAAGCTTTAGGTCGTGTCTACAGTTCTACGGGATTCAGACAAACCTGACAAAAATGCATTTCTGAACAATGCATGACGTCACTGCCCGTGTTTCCCATTACCTACACTGTGGCAGCCCGCTGGCAGTGCTGGCATGCTGTGTAAACAGAGCCCTGGAAGCCTGTTGGGACAGATGCCTCCCTTCATTTCTCCACATGATTCACATCTGAACTACTGCTCGGCTGTCTGTGAAAAAGTGATTCCACCAAATAAACCCTGCAGCAACATGTATTCACGAATGAGTTTTTCCTCCTCATCACCATCGCCAGACTCTGTTCTGCACAAATGGACGAACAATTGTGCTGCAGAGCTGAATAGATTGATTTCATTTCATTTAAATGAGTGAATTGTTATGACATTTTGTGACAAGCTTCTCCAATGACTCTTACAAGCGATCAAACACATGATAGAGTATATCAGTGATATTTGAGCAGATTCACACATCTGATGTTGGTGATATGTTGTATATGTTTACTCTTGTTAATTGCAGCTCAAACATACTACAAGCAATTTTCAACTGGTAACGAAACGGCCTCATTTAATATTGCTGCCTCTCTGTGACCTACAGCAAAGGAGACAATCAGCTAGAAAGTTGGCTTTTTCTAGACTATTCTCTAAGTCGATTTAAGGCAGTCAGGTTGGAAAAGCCTAAGTTTACATTTCCGCCTGCAAACTTTCACAATGAGTAGTAGATATCTCTTTAGAAAGTGTCATTTTTGACATTGCATTTTGTAGTCATGGCTGATGCTGGGGCAGGATCAGCAAAACGAAAGAGAGGAGAAAGGACAGAAGAACAAGGAAAAGCTAAAAAAGCTAGTGATAAAGTACGAACTAAAAGGTGAAAAATTGAGAGAATTACATGATCATAAAGGATTCGAAACCGATCCTGAATTGGCTTTCTTCCTCCCTAACAGGAATGTCTTATGTGAAATAATTCACAATTATCTTGTGAATTGCAAGATTATTCCCTCATCGCCATGCATCCTTACAAACAGCTGAGTGTCGTTTTTCGCTCCTTCTATAACAAATGCATGTGCAGACCCAGGTTTCTAAGACAGGAGACGGTGGAAACACGACCTCTTCTGCACACAGCGGCGCCGAAATCAACCAAAATCAAAAGTTCTTTAAATTGCAGTTTACCAATATAACAAAAAGAACAAAATTACAGCCAAATTATGCAGAAGAACACACAACTTCACTTATGTGAGTTTGCAGACTGTGTAAAAAAAAAAGGTGCAGGCACCACTCCACCACAAAGTAGAAGTAGCCCATTGGAACATGGTTAGTGGAGTTGCTGCAGACATAATTGAAGGGTGTGAAGACCACAGCTGACTGATTCCTGTAGCGGCTGTGCAGAGGCCCTCAGAGGCTCAGTGACCATAATAAAAGTGCGGCCGAGGAGAAAACTCAGTGTGTTCACGAGACGTGAAAACACATGCTCGGTGGCTTCTCCTCTCTGCGCTGTGGCACACACACTGATTCTGTGAGAAATGTATAATACCGCATTATGAGCCCGCCTGGAAAATCCCCTTCCCTCTGTTCAGTGGCTGGAGGGAGCACAGCAGCCGCACAGCAAAAAGAAAAGGATTAAGCTGCTCGCTCTCCAAATGAAGGAGGGGGGGTATGGAACTTAAATACAGTGAATGAAATGAAAACCAACTAACTGACACGGAGCTGATTGATTCTTACAAAAACTCCAATAACATCAACTACAAACGAAAACTTGTATTCAAGAATTATGAAGATTTTTGTGATAACTTGATTAAAAAAGACAAGTCACAAGTGACAAGGTCAACGGAGAATCCTACAAAGTCAAGGAGATCTGTAAAGTCAGTGAAGTGACTCAGTAATGTGTAACTGTAGCGATGTGAATAAGCTGATAGTCATACCAGCCTAAGACAAGCTTCAGCAGCAGAGGTGTGCTTTTCAAATTTTTTTAATTCAACTTTTCATTTTTGAAGAGGAAGATGTGCTGTTTAAATTTTTTTTAAAACAAGGATATTTGCACCCAAAAAAATGATGCAATAAGTGAATATGAAGGTATTTGATGAGACGTGTCACATTCTCCCACTTTAGGATTCATTCTGTATCTACAGTTTCTGCTGATCAACTTAGAGGATGGAATTTAAATGTATTAACCACTTTTTATTACCAATGTGTGAACATATTGAAGCATAATAACAGCATTTGGGCTGATATGTAAAGGACTTGGGATGTGAAAGGAGGATAGAAACGGATATCAACATACCAGCCATTCAAATCCTCAACACTCTAACCTAAGAACAGAGATGCAGTTTGTATGTAGTCAGTAATCAGTCAAATTACCAACAACAGCAGCAGGGCGAGTGATTCGTGTAGAGCCCTTCCTTTGTTTCAGGATATCAGAACTATAATAACAGTGTTACTGTGGTAACCTCACTGACACGATGCCTGTCAGTCACGTTTAGCTTCGTCATGTCACTATTTTGGCCGATTTAGCAGGATTCTGAGTGTAGTTCACTTGTAACAGCCACCGCTGACATGATATCTAATCAATATTTAGGTAAAGCATCAGTATCACATGAGGATCAGAGTCAGTATCTACAAATGTTTAAGGGTTTGAACACTTGATCAACGCATCTCTACTTTAATAATGTTGCTGTTTGGTATTTTTTTGTGATTGGATGAATTTTGTCTCGACATGACTGGACCCTCTACTTTTGTACATATTTCCAAAATCGTAAATGGAAGTATTACTGAGAAAGTTGGGTCACCGGGAGTAGCAGCTGTGTGCAAATTCTCTTTATGTTTATGTGAATGTATGTAAATGAACTGTCGGAGGTTACCATGGATACCAACACCGGATGCAAATATTCACCAAGCATCATTTCTGAGACCTTCCCTCTTTTAAAGCTGAGCAGAAGTTGAATGGCTCTAATCCACTTCGCAGCCATTTTGCACCTGCCAGACAGAACTAGTGTTCATTGAGCTCAATCAAATTGTTCGGGGTATTCAGAAGCTCTGTTGACGGCTGATGCTAACATTAAGTCCAGCCATGGCCCACGGTGAAAAGGCCAGACTTTGGCTGAGGAGATCAAGTCTGCTGACTTGTTGACTTCTCGTGGTATAAATAACGGTTCAGTCTGTTTTTATTGTAAATGGTTCTGACAGATTTTCCTTTTTATACATCAATGTGACAAAGCAGTGTCTGGCTGCTGCTGAGAACTGCCAAGGGTCCCATGCTGGCCTATTCGGTGGGAGCTGATTTTTGGTTAAATGATTCATTGTCACTCTGTGTAGAACTATTTTCACTTTTACTCTATCAATTTAAGCCAATTTAGGAACAAAACATTGTTTTCTTCTATGTTGTAAAGTTAATTTAAAAAAAGTATTCATAAAAATCAATACATTTAAATTTAACTTAAAGAAATTGACAGAATAAAAGAATAGATATATTTTACATAGAAACACACATTTAAATTTAAACTTTCCCTTATCAAATCAAATCCAGTCTGAACACCTTCAAATCACAGACATGTCAAGATAGTTCAACAAGACTGATTGTAAGCGAGCTGCAGGATCCTCGGCTGACATGAGTAACAATCAAAGCAAAGTGGATTCAGTCCCTGTCTGTTGTTCAGCTCACATCTGAACATTTCATTTCCCTTCATCGGGGGGTGCAGGTTCCGCAGACAGCTGCTAAACATATTTCCCGTGCCACAGAATCTTCAGAGTAAAATGCATTTTCACCAGACAGAAACAAGAACACTGGGAATTGGACATGGTAGAAAAGCCTGTGAGGGGGAGGTCTTAGCATCAAAACCTTTGTGATGCACACATGTGGGTGCAAAGGGATATCAGGTAGCATCTGTAAACATTTTTTTCCCCTGGGAAAGGAAACAGGAGGCTGGTTCAAATATCTTTTGTAGAAGTTAACACAACAAGCCGACAACCATGGACTCTCTGGCTCTGTAAACAAAAATGGCTCTTGAATAAGTATTTGGCACAGAATGTATGTCACCAGCTCAGTAAACCGGACAATTATGATTTAGATGAGCTTTTAGGTTTCTATTGTATTAGGTTAGTATTACAGCGTTTCACCTAGGATTGTGTGTGTGTGTGTGTGTGTGTGTGTGTGTGTGTGTGTGTGTGTGTGGGGGGGGGGGGACTTTCTTTCAATGAGTTTAAATATATGTCTGACATGGTACAAACAACCACCATCCTTTCACCTGTTCACTCTCTGTTCCTCTCTGCTTCACTGTCCGTGTGTCCGTGTGGTGTCAGTGTGTGAGTGGGGGCCTGTGTGTGTGTGTGTATGAGTGTAAACACCGCAGAGGAGAAGAGATGAGGAAGCGACACGACTCAATCAAATACACATAGACAGACCAGCTAAATGTTAGGACTGGTGCACTCTGGAGCTCTGAAATAGATGAAATAATAAAAGACAGTAAATCTACCAACTAGGCTGAGCCGCCATCCTCTCCATGTAGTCCTTGGCCAGGTCGAGGGCCCCGGCCCTGTGGGGGTACAGCAGGCAGAACATGGACAGCACACCCAGGTTGTTCCCGTACACCTCGTTCCAGCGGGCGCTGAACTCCGCGGGGCTCCAGGGTGGCAGGTACTCCTCCGGGCGCTCCAGCATTATTTCCCCAGCCTCACGAATCCTCCTCGCCATGTCCCGATGAGTCCCCGCCGCTGCGTACTGCAGCTCCTCCACATTCCCCCGGTTGAAGTACAGCATGGGATGTCCATCGTAGTTGCCTCCCATGAAGGGGATTCCTTCGCTGGGGTCCCCTTCCGTCGCAGCCACCACCGTCGGGACAAGCAGGGGCCACAGAAGACTTAGGAAGAAGACTGTGGGGGCCCCGCGGGTGTAGGTTGTCATCATCTCATCAGAGGGGAGACTGTGGCATTGCCAAAGGAGCTCAGCTGAGAGGGAGCAGAGGGGGAAGAGAAGGATTTTGAAAAAGTCAGCCCATATTCTGCGCAACGCTTTTTTTTTTTTACAAAGCCCGGCATTCCTGGAATAATTAGATACAGCTGTAGTCCTGATGATGCAGGCTTTCCATACTGATGTAGGCCATTATTGAGCACAACAGTTAAACAGTAATAACAGGACTTTCAGATAAAGTAGGACCTTTTGTTGACAAAACATACACATGTTTACGTTTCCTCAAAACTCTTCACCATTTCTAGGAATTCAGTGATAACCTCCTGCCAATAGCCACATGCACGTTACAAATCTGGAGCTGGTCACACCTCTGCACACTGTTACCTTATATTCACCTCCCAGGATTTGTTTCTGAGTAGCTGTTGTGAGACAAGTCCAGCCATGCACACCCAGATGTCCAGACGAGCAGACCCGGAGGTCATAAATGGCCCATTACTGCAGTAACATTACTCTGGTCTGTTGAGCGGCTCCAAACCAAAGTGCTGTGCTTCACAGAAAGACAAGGGCTGGCCCAGCGTCTCTGCTCTGAACATGAGGGTAAATTCCATGACCTTAGTGGAGCCATTGGAAAAGGCCGGGTGGAAAACCATTTGGTAGTCATTCTAACGCCGTCTAGACGGGGGCACGTTCTAATAGGCGCTTGCTGTCCGACGTGTGCATGGAGTTTGTGTTGTGTTTGATGAACAAGGGGAAGCGAAAAATGGTTTTTCCACTGTTGTTAATTCTGAGATCTGACCTTAGGAGGCGTCACATTCCTCTGTGGTGAACATGAGGGTGCCCGGTCAGCTCATCGCCATGTTGAAACCGTCAACACAACTTTGGACTAAATTATCACAGGGAAGCTGTAGCTGTGTCACGAGCCAAGGCCCTTTTATAATTAGACAAATTTAACTAATTTAAATCCAACTGTAAGATAGTTTATCAAATTCAATGGATATTGATGAATCAGTTTATTGATTAGTCATCTAACAGGTAATTAGAAGTAAAAAAGTGTTTATAATTGATTAACTGTCTTTCTGAGGCAAAAATGCCAAACATGGTGCAGGTTACAGCCTCTCTCTCTGTTTGATGTAATCATAAATGAAATATCTATAATTTCACCTTGAAATTGGGGCATTTTGATGGTATTTTTCTATTTATTGTGACAATTTAAAAACCATGCAACCTGTTAATTCTATGAAAAACAACAAACATAGTATAATATATAATAATAATAAATATTACTGCTGGTTGCTGCTCTAAAATCATATTTCTCAAAATAAACATTTAAGATGTTTCTGCACAGTCCTGTGGACGGTGCAGAGAAATACTGAGGCACATTCTGAATACATACTCACAATATGAGTATAACACAGAAAATATAGACAAGGGCCGTATCAAGTAATGTTTACTCACATTCTTAAACATTGTTCTACATTTCCAGATTTTTTTGTTAAAAAGAAAGAGGCTGTTTATAAACCCCAGAGTAAGGTATCATGTGTTTGCACCACTGCCAATACCAAAGTCCATATTTACTGATCTAGTTTTGGTGGCCTGAAAGTAGTCACAACATAGTGTGAAAACTTAAAATAAATAAACAAGACATGACCTCAGTTTGTCTCTGTTACTCAGCAACAGAATCACAGAGCTGTGACAGAACTGTACAATCACTGTGAGGGCTCTAATTCTGCCCTTTTAATTTGACATGAATAGCTTTAATTCTTCACTTCCTTATGGCTTATTGGTGTAACATAAATACCGTTGAGTTGTGCTGTCAGTGTAAAAACAATAAGCTAAAGACAGAGCAGATTTCGAGCCAGATGTGCACCTTCCTCTGGGCCTCAACTGCTTCCATGTCTAACTTCCTGTAGGTGCAGAGAGTGAGATGCTTCTCAGATTGACAGTTATATAAGAACAATAATGTCTGACTCGTCCATGTCACTCAGCAGCAGCGCTTTCCCCACCACACTCTGTTATTACCCCTCCTCTCCCCAATAGTTACAGACAACTTCTCCTTCACTTTCCTGAAGAAAGTCTGCAGCTGTTTCCCCCCTCACGTATCGCTCTCCACCGCACGATGAGGTCCGACCCGCCAGCCTCCATTCGAGCCGATCAGTGGATCGATCGGTATTGATCGGTTATCTCAATCTGCGCACACAAAGGTCTCCTTGTGCCGGTGGGACCGCGCAAAGAGCAGCGAAGTGAGGAGACGTTCACGTTACCTGTCACTGATCCGTACTCCCGTCCGCACGGCGCTCATTTCTTCTCTTCACGGCAAGACAGAGAGAGAGAGAGAGAGAGAGAGAGAGAGAGAGAGAGAGAGAGAGAGGGGGGAAGAGAGAGGAAGAGAGAGAGTGTGTGTGATCGAGGAGAGAAGTCAAAGAAAGTAAAGTGTGTGTGTATGTGTGTGTGTGTGTGTGAAGGGGGGGGGAGAGAGAGAGAGAGAGAGGGAGAGAGAGAGAGAGAGAGAGAGGGGGAAAGAGAGAGAGAGGGGAGGGTAAGAATGTGTGAGGAAGGAGAGAGGGAGGGAGGAAGCGTCATGCCTGAGAGTGAGGAGGGGCTGCAACAGGGGGAGAGAGGCTTAAAGGAGACCTAATGAATTCACACACACACACACACACACACACACACACACACACAAAATATAATTGGAATTAAAGCTGTTGACAAAAATCTGGTTGTGATTACTATAAAAAATAATGTATTGGTTCTGAGCAAATATTTTCTATACCCAGAGAGGGGAACACTTATGCTGTATATACCCCAACCAGGCTGTATAACTGTTATATTAAAGGGATAGTTAAATAAAAAATTCATCATTATCTACTCCACAGAACACTTTTGGAGTCTCAGGTGTAAATAGTGTTGCAGCCAAATCCAATACAGAAGTAACTGGTGACCGATTCTTCAAATGTTAAAAAAACCAACAGAAACAACACAAAAGGCCTCCATACGGCTTTTGTGGTGTCATCCAAGTGTCCGGAAGCTCTGAAATTCAAATTCAACTCAAAGCGGCGTCATTTCCACCGTGTTTTTAGCCCAAATCTCCTCTGATATCTTCCTCTGGAGCCCCGTTCACATTCTCTCGCCTCTATGCTCTCGCCCAAGGGGCACGTGACGATCCTCACGGGTTCTCGCGATAGCTGCAATTAATTCACCCACCCCTCCATCGCCATAGTGGTGACTAGATCATTTGTGAATTTTCATTTTTGGGTGAACTATCCCTTTAATCTGTAATGTGATGTAATGTATCATGGCATAATTGTACTTATATGAAGAAGAATGATTGTTATATTTAAATAAGATGTAGATTGTACATCTAATCTTATTGTATGTAAAACTACACGATACAACCTCATTCTCTGGCTTGCTTGTGACATCATTCCTACCAGGTGACCATGAACGATTTGTTTTCTATGTACGTAACCTTAAGGTCGTGTCTAGAGGCTGGAGAATCTATATTCCCACCAAGTTTGGTGACACACACACACACACACACACACACACAGAAACACACACACATATTCACACACAGGAGACACACCAGAGTATTTTTACATACTGTTAGTTAACTGTCCCCACACTAGTCTCACTGAGCCCACTGCTCAATGACCCTCCCCCCACCATCAAATATTACACAAGACATAACACACTGTTGTTTTTTTTTAGGGGGGGGGCTTTTACTTTGACTCCACTACATATATTCTCAAATATCTGAACTTTCTACATTTTTAGGAAGCATTGTGTTACACCAAAAATGGATTGGGAAGAGGCATCATGACATCATGGTATAGGCTTCACAGTTCGCTGTTTGGGGCCAAAGCAGGCTACCCTCCTACCTCGGGCTTTCTGCTGGAGGCTTTCATCAGAGGTAGTCATGCTGCCAGTTAGTAGGCTCAAGTTCACTGCAGCGTCTGGTGTAGTGGTTGTCCTCGTTGTTTCCGTAACATGATGGTACTTTTACAGGGTGAAGTTTTGGCCCAACCCCCAACCAGGAGGACCAGGTGCAGATTTTGGTCTGACCTCTGCCCCTGTGGACATGCCCGGCTTGGTTAGACTAAAGCCCCCGGCCCACCAACGGTACCAGCACAAAGGGGAAATTCGCATGATTAAAATGTTCTTAAAAAGCAGAAATTAAGGCATCACAGCTTTGTAAATCTGCCTGTCTTCACTGTTTGTATAGCTACTGTTTTTTGCCTTTGACACAGCTGAGGCACTAATGAAATAGAGCAGTCCAGTGTAGCCTGTATGATAGACCTGCTTTAGAGACAATGTGAAAAACGGAAATAAAACATTCACTTTCACTGTGACCAAAATGCATGAATTAGTTGTCATTTTGTTTTCAAACTGAATGGGAGTAACCGGCTCATGTTTCATGTGTTCCCCTTAAACCTGTTCAACTCCTGTGCACAGGCACTGTTTCACGTCTTCACAAAGAACTCACAAAGCCTTATTTAAGAAAATTGTATCACATTTTATTTAATTGACAGTACTTCAACACGTGAACACAGAATTCAACTTTCCCTGTGTTTTCAAGAACTTAAGACCACAAAGTAACTCAACATAAGGCAAATGTGCATGTCAAACATCCAGGTCAGATGAGAAAAGAAGAGTACAATCACTACAGCTGTATGCAGAAAACACAGCACAAGTAATAATTCACTTCTGATGACCAATCTCCCATTTGTGCTGCCCATTGTCAAAATATTCTACTCTTCATGTGTGAGATGATGGTCATCTACAAGGAACACTTCCACATGTGGGAACCCATCTTGTTTGTTTCTTGATTTAATCAGAGCCAAGTGGGAAGACTGAAACCAGTTTCATCTTTGTGTGCTCAGCATTGACATGTTTAGTCCATCTGAGCACAAGAAACGACCAGCTAGCAGCAAGCCAACAACTGCTGTGGTACTGTAATAAATACTGCATACCAGTTTTGGTTCTGTGTCTAATCTTATGCATGGAAAACTTGTAGAAACAAAATAACAATTGTTATTTAAGAGTTTCGATCTAGCTTATTTGTGACTTAGTAGTATTGTCGATTTTTAGGATTGACATTTACAGAGCCCTCAAGTCCCAACTGGTGACGAGTTTTCTCTTGTGTGCACAAGTGGACTTTAGGGTCTTTGTAGAAGTTCAACAGCTCAGACACTGAAAAGAGTTAAGTATTCAGTATGCAACAATCAGAGTGTATCAGTGCAACAGGCCTATCTCATGCTCCAGTGAGGGGCGTTTGTAAAACACATGGCCTCTCCTTTTTCCGTTGCCTGCTCATTTGCAAACTCAGCTAATGTTGTTCTCAGTATTGCAAAATGGCATAAACTAACTAACCTCTGCCAAAAAGGTTGTGTTTATCTGTAAGAAAGATAACACAAAAACTATTGAACGGATTACCCTGAAACTTAGCGGAAGGATGTGTTATGGGTCAGGGAAAAACCCTTCAAATTGTATTCACGTTCTGTGCTGCATGTTGTAGACCCGAGGACTGACCCAAGACTGATGGCTGACAACAAGTATACTTGGATCCACTCAGGTTAGATATATGGACATGCAGATCTACAGTGGATTTGTACTTAAATGCTGGTCATATGAATATAATTTGGACCTGGTGGGACTAGATCTGGATTCCCATGTGTTTACAGATATATCCAGTATCAATCTCCTGTGAAACAAACAAGCACAGATTTGTCCCAAACTGAAAGTGTTCCTTAAATATTATGGCACAACTTGTCTATGCACACCGACAAAAGAAACCATTCAGGTGTCGGTTAAAGCATATCTCAGTCTGGTACTGCATATCAATGAAGCACAAGTAGTCCACATCTTTATGACTCACAGAGCACATGTCACTGCTGCACCAAAAATAATACAGAGAACATCTAACATAGTCTTTATCATCCATTGTTATTATTATTATTGTTTCCTAGGGTTGTGTTTTTCGAAACAGCCAACACAAAGGACAGCATTGTGCCAGTTCTTCAGCAACAATGACCTGAAGATTAACACCTTCCACAGAACGTACACAGGGGGAACATTAAACCTTACACCTCATTTTAAGGTTGCTAAAATGCAAATGAAACTAGTTTTGAAAAAAGAAGACTTCACAATGAGAGTGTTATACAGAAATACTGCCACAATGTTTCCAAAGGATTTCCAGGGACAAACACGGTCACCATCTGGGTTCTGTTTACAGTAGATAACATTCATGAGGTAATTACTTCCGGGGGGAAAAAGGTGGGAAAGTGTTCACTTCTTTTCAAGTTTCAAAAGTTTGGATTTTAAAACAATCAGCTATAGAAAAGAACAGGGGGTTCACACACTAAACAATAAAAACACTACATCTCTTATTATTACTGTATGCAGACACACACGCACACTTATTTTGTCATATTTCCACGTATACGGAACACTAAACCACGAAACAACGTTCAGGCGTTATTACAGAGATACTGTGGCTTACATTCACATGGTTTCTCTGAATGGGTGAGGAGTGTATGCTTCCTGTGCTCCACAGATGGCGATGGGGGTCAGGTGGGGAACTACAGGCAAATATGGAGGCACATTCCTCTCCTGAGGCAAAGGGGTAAGGGAGGACTTTTCTTTTTTAAGACCTTTTCCTTTTTTTATGACAGACTCTCGCACCTCTTCAGCAAGGAATCCGGGGGCCTGGGGTAGTAGCCGGTGGTGCAGGGCTTGTCAGGAGAAAACCTGGGGAACTTGTAATCCAGAGGGAGATCTAGAAAGAGCAATATCAAACAAGAAAGTCAACTGCAAGTTGAGGAGTACGTGTACAAGCCGCCTGCATGGTATTCTTCTGAAGAGCAATGATTTATTAGTCAGTGGAAAAGCACGCTTTGTTCTAAACAGCTGGTCCAGAGAGTCACCATGGTTTGATCTTTTACCTCTACAGAGAAAAGTCTGCTATACACCGATGGTTTATTTCAGAAAAAGATGCAACACAGTCACTGTGGGGTAGCCGGGGCTAATCCCCCCCCAAACACCCCCGAAATAAACAGGAAAAAAAAGGTACAGAAAAAATCTGAACTGAAACTTCCTGGAAACTGCTGAAAACAGATGGCAACAACAGTAGACAAAGGTGAAAGCAGAGCTACAAGGTTCTGTGAAAGTGGGTCAGTTTCATCCAACTTCAGACACAACAAATGACCCCAGTGTGAAAACAGCCCTAAGCTCCTCATTATATGGGAGACTGGCACCATTTCCCCACATGCTGCTCTGCAGCAGAGGTGGCTGCAGCTCAGTCTAACTCCACATCTGTGTCTGGTTCAGTCGTTGTTTTGACTCGAGTGAGTGTTTCTATGTGTTGAAACAGAAAAATGGAGAGAATGTTTGATGTGGGGATGGATTTTTAACCACTAAAATTGTAACCTCAGATTGTTTTTCCCTGTTTTTAACGTAATGAATCAGATTCTCATGCATGCTCTGTGTACCATATGTGTGTTTTTAAAGGAAAATGCTGACAAACAATTTATTGGGGCCTTGCTGAAGCAAGCACACAAGCAGACAGACAGAGAGAGAAAGAGGGGTGGGGGGGGGGCTATGAAGACCATCATCATTTACCCCCGAACCCCGACATTCAACGGGTACAACAACAAGCGGAGAAAGCAGAATCGCGGGCTGACCTTATATATACAGTCTATGGGGCTGACCAGCGGAGAAATGCACGTCCCGTGTGAACAGCCAGGCGGCTGCGCGCTTGAGAACGGCGCTGCGCTGCCTCGCAGCCTCGCAGCGGCGCTTCCGCGTCCGGTGTTAACCCGGCGTAACTACTGTAACCCGGCGTACAGTAGCGCTGAACACTGCGGAAGTCTTCCACACTGCTGGCTGTGTGGAAGACTTCCGCAGTGTTACAGTAGCACTGAACACTGCGGAAGTCCTCCACACTGCCGGCTGTGTGGCGCTGACACAAATTCCAGCTCACGCACGGGAGAGCGAGCGGTCGCGCCCGAGCAGCTGCTGCAGCCTCCCAGTCCCAACGATCCAGACAAATGCCACATGTGAGTGAATCGCGGGCTGACCAGCGGAGAAATGCTCGTCCCGTGTGAACAGCCAGGCGGCTGCGTGCTTGGGAACGGCGCTGCGCTGCCTCGCAGCCTCGCAGCATCCGGTGTAAACACGGCGTGACGGGGGGGTGGGGGGTGGGCCAAGACCATGTAGGGAGACTTCCAGTTCCTTGTTACGACACAAAACCCAGGAAGCTCAATCGAGTCGCTCAAGCATGACGTTTCTGACTTAGAGAAACTATAACAAAACGCGCGAGTGTTTTTTTCCCAGAGTTTTTGGGTTGGTAGACATGCCAGATACCCACATTAACCTGTAGAAGCACTAACAAAGTGGAATTTGCATGCTATGTCCCCTTTAAAGCAGTGTCACACACGTAGAAGACACAAACTAATATGTCAAGAGAGTTGGTGCTGATAAGAGCCGACGCCGCTGTCGATGTGCTGTAAACAAAATAACGTGATCTCATCATCCTGCCTCTGTCTGCTTAAACCCTCTTTGAGGATTTGTTGTTGTGAACGCATCTGAGCAGTGAATCTCCCACTGCATTGTGCATGTGTGAAAGGCAAACTGCGGAGATCCTCCACAGGACATGTCTGAAAACGGCTAATAAAACCTTACAGAAGCTCATTTCATACAGCCCTCCCCTGCTGAATAGATACATGTAGAGAAAACTGGTTCTCTGTTTATCTGGGGAACAGAAAGTTGTATTTTTCACATATCATCTCATTTAATTTGTATGCAACACACAGCTTTGCCTTCCTGTAAATTCCACTGAAGTTAAAATGCTGTGTTCACTACAGGAGTGCCTTGCTCTTTTTAAAAACTGAATGGATAAACCCCCGTCAAAACAGATAATCTTACTATAGATCATCAGAATATTACTACAAAGGTATGAGCTTATCTAGGATTTTGATCTTGCAGCATTTAACTTGTAGTGTCAAATATGACTGCAACTAGTTCTATTTTATCAGGTTGGAAACACTGCATATGTGTGAAGCTACACACAGCTTTCATGTCATCACATCTTTATTACTACAGATCATTTAAAAAGTCTTAGACAGACAACTGACTGTATCAAACCTATGGAATTAGCATTAAGAGATAGGATCCCCTATTATCTTTAGATTAAGACTTTAAATGTGTTGCTTCCTTTAAGTGCATGATCTGACACATAGCTACACAGCACAACTGTACAGTCCATACAAATTTGAATCTTTTCTAAGACCTGGTGATGCTCACCCCCCTCCCCCCCCAAAAAACTAAATCGCTAAGTGCATAGAGCGGTAAAATGCGAGGCGCTTAGATATGTAAGGGCAGCAAGCCAAAAACTCGACATTTTCATTGCATAAAAATAAGCAGTGCAACTTATAAACGGCACATCATGAACACAGTGACCAAGACTGCTGCACTTAATCTTCCTTGGCTTGGAGAAAGCATTCGACACGGTATCATGATGTGAACATTTTGCCACAGGAGGCCCTTTATTGATTTCTTGAGTGCTGTACTCGCAGCCTATTCCTGAGATCTGTTTTACGTTCCTTAAATGAAGACCATTCCTCA
Organism: Hippoglossus hippoglossus; assembly: GCF_009819705.1. NCBI lineage: Eukaryota > Metazoa > Chordata > Actinopteri > Pleuronectiformes > Pleuronectidae > Hippoglossus > Hippoglossus hippoglossus. Next base: position 19,572,247 of record NC_047174.1, read on the forward strand.
ACCATGGTTCCCTCAGGGCCCTGAACCTCTGCCTAGGAGGATCCACTTAGCTGAATTGTCGTCTTCTTTTAGATCACTTCTCAAATCCCTTCATCACATACAGTATTTTACACTGAATTAAGCTCCCTATTATTTTACCTATATTTTTCACCTTGTCATTTCTTACTGCCTTGATTGTTTGAGTTCTGTATTTGAATATAAGTTCGTTCTCTCTGTTTTTATATCCGACTGCTACTTTTCGCTTGACTTTGCTTTAAAAGTGTAAAGCTCTTTCAGATAGTTGATTTTTATCATCATTATTTTGATCTTCTTTTTTTGGGGTTCTTTAATCCCAGTCTCTGAACATTTATTTGCATTTTTTCTCCTTCCACATACCTGCTATGTGCTCAACACTAGGGATGGCCATGGTGCTGTATTTGTGGATGCAGTGGCCGCACCAGGTCAGTTTCTGGCTCTCCTCGTCCCCTCCTCCACTTCTGTCTACGTCGACAAAGTATGAGCCCCACTGGTTGGACATGGCAGAGGGTGACTTCATGCCCTGCTCCTGTTGAGACAATTGACACATGAACCAAACTATTTCACTGTGAGTTCACATTCATTTTCAGGCAAGTGCAGACCTGATAAAAGGAAGTAGGAATTCTACCCTGAGCACAGGGGAATATAGGGAGACTTTAAAGTGGCTTTAACCCACGCAGCTTTGAAGTTGTTTTTTTCTCCCAGAACTGAAGTGAATCATTATTCCTGAGAAATCCCCCACCCGCTTATTCTTAATCAGTCATACAACTTCAATGCGTTTGTAGCCAGATAGAGTTGCAATCGTTGTGACAACAGGATGTGAAGAGAAGGATGTGATACGACACACGGCTTACAGAGGAATTAGTGCTTTGCACAATATCAGCTAAATAATCAGGAAATGTTGCATAATATAGACACTGCAAGAAGATATGAACCTGAAAAGGCCGATATGTTGTTATAGAGATTTGTAACAAATCTACCGACTTATTCCACAAACGTAAGTCTGTCTGTGAAACGCACATCTCACAAACAGTTCATCTAATTGGGTCTGAAGAATGTGTCGATTGCTAAACAGACCTTTGAACAAGTCAGTTGAGTAGATCATTCAATCGTGCATATGAACAATAATGAAGCACATTCAGTTTTATTCGATGAAACACACGGACTATAAAATCTTCACTGCAGATAAACCAGGTAGGATGAACTGTTTTCTAATTTCACTCTGTATCATTGACTGTTTATAAAAAGCTCTGCACACAACGTAAATTATTTTTTTTACAGTATATTGTAGGTCTGTTTGAGGAGGACTCAGGAATAATAATAATGATAATAATAATAATAATAATAACTGTATTTGTAGAGCACTTATCTAAACAAGGTTACAAAGTGCTTCACAAAAACCCATGGCAAAAAGATGGAATGACAAGGATCAATTCTGAAGAAGCTCCAGAGCGTCACCACTGGCCAATCAAACAGCCCATTCCAAACAGGCAGCTTTACAATGGCCCCTGAACAAGTAAAGCTAATGTAGCGTGGGGTCTCTATCCTCAAGTGGAGATGAGGATTGAACTACAGAGGTCTGGTAAAATAATTTCTTCCTAACTCCACATCCCCAGATTTATTAAAATGTTCAAACTCAAGTGACATCACTTTAGGACAATAAGCAGATTTCACATATTTTCATATATTTCTCCACATGGGCTCTATGCACTAGTGCTTCACAACACCTGGAACAGATGTGTCAAACCAGCACTCAGCCTTTAATGTGTCCTCATCTTTGACATAGACATGTGTCAACATGCTTGATATTACATGTCTCTCCATCACACCTGACTGTCAAAATGTGCCCATAATACTTTCTGGGAGCTAATATATACATACACAGAGGTGGGGGAGGGGGTTTTGGTAAGTGGGGAGCGGGCTGCTAAACAGAAACAGCTGCTTCAGTGAACTTACCTCAAACTTTCCCTTTTCCTCCAGCGGCTCCACTTGGGCCTCATTAGACATTGCTGCGTCGCTCTTCGGGGTACCCTCCCCCTCCATTTCCTCCACTATCATCACCGTTTCCCACTTCCCGAAGCTGCTGGCGGGAAACATGTCTGATCTCATGCTATCTCCAAAATAGACTACCTGCAGGACGAAGAAAAAGATGACAGAGAGGACAGCTTGATTATTGACTGCAACACAAATGTTCAAACGCTGTGGTAAGATTGCACAGTGTTCTTCTCTCAGCAGCAGCCGGTAAAATCAGTAAAGCTGGCACAAGACTTATGGGCCCCCCCCAGGGTGAACCAGACACGATGAGACTGCAAAGCTCATTACAACCCCGCTGACCATCACTTCTTCTTTGTCCCCCCACGTCTGGAAAGAAGAGCAAGTTGAGGCAGGTTTCACTGAGATGCATTCCAAACGCAAAAGTCGTTTGAAGCTTCGAATCCCATTTCCACAACCTATTTCTTTCTATTCCTCCAACTAAGAAAGGAAATGGAGTGAGTGGAGTGGAGATGGCTGGAGAAAAGACAGAGACGTCTGCTGACAATCAGAACACTGAAGTGAAAGACCAGAGGCCACTTCACGTTTACTTTTTACTGGCTTTTCACACCAACGACTACAACTGAAAAAGAACAAAAAAGAAAACTGAAATGCAGTTTTCAGGCTGAGAATTATCACATTTACATGGTCAAATAATGAGTTGCCTATTGATGCATCATTGCTGCTACTACTACTACACTGTTGTTTACAACAAGTGCATCCTGATTACGCAGGGCTCTGACGTTCATTAGAGTCATCTAATGACTCTAATGAAAACTTGCTCACTGCAATAATGGTTCCTCATCAACTTCAGTGGAAAAATAGTGGAAAAGGTTCACAGTCCTAGTTCTTTGCACAAATGCAGAGAAAGATGAGCTGGAACTCAGACTGTGACGTGCACATCTACTACAATGGTATGAGTCCACTGTGGCTGAGCAGGGAAACACAACCAGGGAACACAAAGATGGTATTTTTGCTCTAAAGCGACTGTAAAGTGTAACTTTGGTGGATTCCATAGATTTAGCCTGAGATTAGCCTTGGATTAACTGTGGACTTTGCCCCCCCCCCCTCATCTTTTACAGTGAGGCTGCACTATAAAGACATCACTCCACAGCTACTGCAGAGAGGCGGAAGGATTACAGCAAACTGATCATTACAGTCTTTCAATGTGTGTAAGACATGTGAGTGATGGAGTGATGCATGAGGGAATGTTTTAAAAAGAAAAACCCCACAGATGTTACATTAACTACATGTCATCTGAAGTTTCAAGGTGTGCTAACCAATTCTAAAAGCTTTAGGTAATGTGTATACACCATTTGTTTACTTCTGCATATACCCACTGGATTCCATTCATTTCTACACAGCATAAAAATCTGTCAACTGAAAATTGGTTACTTTATGCATTACAGGCTACATCCACACTAATACATTTTTATTTGAAAATATTATTTTTCTCTGTATCAGAAATAATCGCACATCACATGACCTTTCATGTTCACTGGCTGGTTAATAGGAAGCCGTTGTCTACCCTTTAGTCGGTTGTACAGTAAATGTTAACTATGCTTTGCATTCACCGCTGGTCGTCAAGTCATGACTGATAAGAACCCATTAGGAAATCAATAGTGATTGCATGACAGTATCATTGTTTCTAAAATTCTCAATTTCTGCCCGTTCAGAGTAAAACACAACTGAAATGGAGCCAGAATCATTTCATAAAGTCTCCATTCAGGGGCTCAAGAGTCTGAAGTAGTGTGGATACCAGATGTAAACATAGCAACAGTGATGTGTATTAAAACTAAAACATACTAGTGTGAGTGAAGCCACAGAGAAGAATCGATTTTTTAATAATAGCTCTGGACTAAAACACTGAAATTAATGCAGATGTGAATATTCTATTCTAAATGCTACATAACTGCAATAATGTAGACTTACAGTCTTACTAACCAGCAGTCTGTTGGGTAACTGGCTGTGATGTAGAGCTACATTTCAAGATGTTTTAAGAAGTTTTGATGCAATTGCAATTTTAAGGAATAAAAAAAATATTATTTGAGTTGATATATCATGTCTTCAACTAAACATGAGTAAAAGAAAAACTTAAAGCTAGTTAAAATCAAATAATTTAAAATTAGCACGCTCAAAAGTGCAACCAAGTAAAAGTATGATAGTAACCATATCTTTGGTCTCTCCTGCGGCTCAGAGCTCACATTTAGTTTGGATCTGCTGATCTGAGCTTTGTATCTATAGGCACTCTAATCTGTGTGTTAGTCATTAATGGTCTTAATATCTTCTCAAATCTTTAAGATGAAGATTTATGGAAGGTTCATCAGTTAAACCCTTTCAGACACCACATACTGGGATGCCTCATGTTAGAGTGTGTGTGTGTGACATAGACATTAAACTAGATCAAATCTCTCCAAAGGAGTTGGATGGCTTTAAAGATGATGTTCAGCATTCCAGTAGCTGCCTGTAGCTCCCTCCCCCTCACAGAGCTGATGTGTGTCTCAGTCCGACCGTACCACATGTAAACAAACAGTCGGACTAATCGGGGCTGCTGCGGGCCGGCCAGAAGGGGAGGGGGCTGCAGGAATCTCATTTTGTTCCCGGAACTGGCCACAGCTGGCTCCCGAGCCCCCAAAAATCCCTGCACCTCTCATTGCTCAGCGCTGCTGCCGGCGTCATGGGATCACTATAATAAATATTTACAGAGGCCCAGGATTCCAGCACAGAGGCAACATAATCATAAAAGACACTCATTGTGGGTGGATACAGTTACATTAGCCTGAACCACGCTGAGTTCTGCCTGAGTCACAGCATGGTGAGGTGAACCAGGCTGCACCATACAGTTATATCAGCTGGGCAGACCCCTCTCTCTTACTGAACGGATTCAAATAAATTCCGATGGAATATGAATTTCACTGCCATATACATTACCGACAAAAAAACAAAACGATACATATAATCTGCAAACACTTCAAAAAAGGAAAATGTACTAGGTTGAGCACAGTGGAATATATTTAAGTAAAGATCACTCAACCTCTTTCTAAAGTTTTCCAGACTTAATGTTCATTAGTTAATTAAAACAAGCGATGTAACTCGGATTACAGTTTTCTGTGACTCTCGATCACAGAGCTGCAGAAATGCAATGTTTACAAGATGACACTTGGACCAAGAGTAACTGTTGTACAACTTACCTGAGACTTGGACTCACTGAAGGAACACAAACATCTCAGCTTTGACCTTGTGTATATTCACAGAACTTGGAGAATTCTTTGGGTCGATTTTAAAGGACTTGGTATCAGATACACTATATCGGACACTACATGCATTTGAAATCTTGTAATTTAAGAAGACCTTCGACCAGCTCTGCTCACTATTTAAACGTGTTTGAAAGTTGCATTCAGTACTCTCAAACATTAGGACTTCTGCTGCTTCTGATCCCACTAAGAATCAACAGCTGATCCTCAGCTCTTTGCAGCTTTCACCAGCTTTTAGTTTGCTATACTTTGATGAGGAGTTTTATAAGCTCACAGTTTCAAGAATAACATCAAAAACATTTTTCTCCTTTATCACAATCACACGATCATAAGCTAAACAGTAGAAATAAACTAATCACGTTACCAAGTAATGTATCAGAAATGTACGCTCACATATTTTATAAGGCAGTCTAGTATACGTTTGGCAGTAACCACTTAGTGCAGCCTGAGGATGGAGTGTAATGCGGGTCTGTGGACCCCACATCTCTTATCAACTCATCACTCACATATACAGAGCTGCAGGAACATAGGGGTCTTAATCAGCCCTTTGTGCAGCACAGTGTGGCACAGGCAGCGGAGGTGGGGGGGCAATGAGGGCAATGAGGGCAATGAGACCCCATTTGGTCTAAAATGTTCATTCAATGTTCAAAAAACATTCATCTTAAGCCGTGAAAATTCTTTTTAATGCAGCTCAGACAGAATGAGACACATCTCCATACTCATTTTAAGATCATTTCAGTTTAGTTATTTATGTTATTAGTTTAATTTTGTCATAACTTTAATATTGACGTAATGTAGGGGGTTGTCTTCAACTGGTAGACCCAGTGACATGTTTGGGGACTCATTAATCTTACTGTCAGCAAATTAAGCTTTTTTCCCCCCAAAATTCCCCAAGTTAAGTATTGTAGGAAAATATTAGGGAAATTGTTGACCTGTAAAATAAAGCTTTATTGGTCTTCGGCTTGCTAAATTAAAATTTGACTATGATTGTACTGAATTCAAACTCTAGTTCAGAGCGGGAATTGTAATCTCCCCTGAATGCCTCTATTCAAAGCACTTGCATTAAGTCTTTTCAGGTGAAAGTGGAGAAAAGTGCAAACACTCAGAGCGCCTCAGGTCACCGTGGAGGAGTGTTTCCAACTGCTAAAAGTGAAGGTTGATACTGAATTCCACAAGAGCTTTCTCCACGTGGCTGAGGAACAGAGGGGGCATTGAGCAGAAGGGAGGGAGAAAGGGAGGGAGGGAGGGAGGGAGAGAGGGGGAGACGGAGCTGTGGATGTGGATGATGACGAGTATTGTTGGGTGGACTCAGGGGTTAGATGATACAGAGCTGTATGTGCCTGATCTGGGAGGGTTTGTTTTAATAGACATCATTTGTCTTTATATCTTTTAGTCCAGTAAGACACGATAATAGAATATGAGACACCACTGTGACTAGATGTTTCACCTGATACAAACATGACCAAGTTAGTGAGACCAAAGTGAAGTTAAATTCATTGGCAACTTCCTGTCACAAACATAAAATACATTCCTTTTAAACTCAAACTCAAAGAAGGGGATTCAATGTTAATCGGCAGATCAATAATTTATCTCTTCTTTGGTGTATTGTTTAGTTTAGTAAATTGAAAACAAGCTGATAGTATTTTTTGTCCAACCAACATTGTTAAATCCCAAAGATATTCGGTTCAAAGCATTATTTCTAAAGTGGCTTTCTGTCTGCTGATCTTCTCTTTTTCTTTTTCATGTTTTCTTGATGGAGAAAAGATTTGAATCCTTACATGGGAGAAACTACAACTGGATATATCTGCTGAATGAAAAATGACTTGAACGGTTAACTGACATCCAAATGGGTGTCAGAAATTCAATGAATCATTGTCGGAAGAAGAGAATAAGAAGAGAAAACAGAGAATTTGAAAATAAATCACGCTCTGCCTCCTCCCGACTAAATTCTACTGTGGAAACTTCTAGTGATCACTTTTGTCCCGGATCAAATTCATCACTATGAGCGTTTGATTATATAAAGGAATTGTGTAGCTTATTCATGATCCCAGAACCTGAGGGAAAAGTAACACACACACACACACACACTGACTTCGCTGCTCTCTGTGTGTGTCTCTCTCTCTCTCTTGAGTTTCTGCGTCCGAAGGCAGGGAACTGGTGAGGCAATGTACCTTCAAAGCAAAAAGCTCACTGAAAAAATTCTATACAAAAAAGGTTCATTTCATTTGTGGTAAAAGATTTTGTGAGAAGCACAGAAGAAGGCCTACCATCCACCTATCTTTTTTAGAATATTTGAATTCATTTACTTTCTGCCTATGTGACGCAGAAATACGTCGATAACTTTGAGCAGGATTTCTGATCAAGAAGAAACCTGAATTTCGTGTGTGAACTGTCTATAGCTAAATATACTCTGCTGCTTCAACATACAGCAATGTTTGAGATCTGTGGTACAGTAAATTTTCTCCGAACACCCCTTTCTCTGACCAATGTCCAGTGTCCCTGCATTCCAGGACAGCTACAGTAGCTTCTGCTCCTAAAAGAGAGCCATGCGCCAAGTAGCTTGTCCTTAGCCCTGTCCTTTGCTAAAATGTTTTTGTAAATGTATGTAAATGTTAGGTACAACATAACAATTAACATACATAACATACAATTTTTGGTCTTGAAATGGGAATAATTCATTCATGACATCTCAGAACTTAAAGGTTCAGTGTGTAGAATTTAGGGACATCTAGTGGTGAAGCTGCATGTTACAGCTGAATACCCCTCACTTCACCCACCCCTTCCAAACATGAAAGAAAACCTGCAGTAACCTTCAGTTGTCATAAAACTCGAAAGGTGTCTAGTTTGTCTAGTTTGGACAACAATACAAAACATGGCAGCCTCCGTAGAGGGGACCTGCTCCCGATGTAAAGATAAAGTATTTAAATATAAAGGGCCCATTCTAGGGTAAAGAAAACAACAATTCATACGATTTAGATGAAACCCACTAGTGAAAACATCTCTAGGATTATTACATATTCAATTTCTGCCAACAAATTCCTTTCACCTAAATTTTACACACTGAACCTTTAAGAAAAATCCAACCTTGGTTTTTTAGCTTCTTACTTTTTGTCGACCTGAGAGAGTAAAATAGGCTGCATCGTACATAAGAAGCTTGTCTGAGGGGAAATATTTGCCATGTTTCATCAGTAAACACCCAGCATGCTGGCACACAGGAGCCTTGTCGACAGTCATGCCAAGGGCCACGTTCCTCCTCTCCATCACACCAGTGTGAATCTCCCTGAGCGGAGTTATCGTGAAGCTCTCATCTCTTTCAGCCTCTGCCAAAACCAAAGTTGGAGTCAACCTCAAAGCGAGTCGGAGATGTCCTTCAGCCAGACGTCTGGCTGCCTACTCCTGTGATATACGAGGTGGTGGGCCTACCTTTGGCTCTGGTTTCCCCGTCATGGTTTTCAGCAGCTCGTGGAGGTGGGGCCAGTTGCCCTGGGAGTACCAGCCTGGTTTGTCCAGCAAAGGTAGACCCTCTCTCTCCTCCACATCGTTCACTGCAGGAAAGGGAATAAAATCAGACTACATGATTGCAGAAGTTTGTCCAAACAGCCAGCGGCTACATGACCACACAGCCTCCAGTCATTCAGCACCAAAACCTCACCACAGCACTCAGCAGCAGGCTCACAAGGAAGCACAAGAGCAGAAGCACCGTGTGAATCATGTGGACAGTGAACCTGCTTTCAATACCACCACTACAGCTGGTCCTACACTATGAGTTAGGACCCCTTAGGGATCAATAGGTTAAATCTCAGGAGTTGCAACAGGATTAACACAAGAAAAAGGGCAGAGACATTTTTGAAATAAAAAAAAAAATATGCTTATGTCATCTTAAACTAGAGACTACAAACTTATAACAAAGGAGCCTGTGGTGTGGAGTTGAAAATAAGTTAGGCTTTACTAAACACAGTGTTGAACCAAGTGACGCTATTATGGGTAATGTAGTATCCAGCGTTTTTGGAGCTTGACCCCCTCCTAGGGATTAAAAATCAGGATATATTGGCCTCTCCTTTTTCAATTTTCTTTTTTTGTGAGCTGCCTAACTTTATGCACGCGCCATTTGTTTTTCATTTATTTCTGCATATTGGTATTTTGCCTCCATTTTAGACAGGACCAGATTTGTATTTCAAAAGATTAGTTAAATAAAAACCTGACATTCACATCCTTAAATGGGCCAAAAGCCATAATGAAACTAGAACAAAAATTTGAATATAGTTTAATTTAGGCCCACATAAATGAAATAACAATCATTTATCTATAATAACGTATAATAGTGTGTTGAAGCAGGTTAAAGAATGACTTTTAAATGTGGTATGTCCTTGGCTGTCATCTAGGAATCAATAGAGAAGCTTCTCTGAAGTAGGTAATTGCTACTCTGGACAGGCAGTGGTCTTTACGTTGATTGACTGGTATTTAAGACAACAGCAGCAGTAGCAGGATTAAAGAAGCTCCTAATCCTCACAGACAAAACCGTGGTGTTCTTAGGAGTAAAGGGCGGTGCAGGTTCAAACTGAGGTTAAATATGCTACAAATATTGTGACAGGAGAGAGTGAAGGAACAGTGATGAGCACATGCACATGTTGGAGTGTACACGAGCGGTAACAGCTGTGAGGACACTGGACTTTTAGAGGAATGAGTGGTATGTGGTCTGGACTTCAGAGAAGTGGAAACTGCTGCTGAGATGAGCAGCAGCCCTGAAGATGCCCTGTGGCATTTTCACCAAAATAAAAGAATCATAATGTACATCAGCTCCTGCAGTTATGAAATAAATTATGTCATATTATTTTTACATTATGTCTTTTTGGAGGATTATCTTGCACATTTAAAATGTTCTTTATGCTGCATGCTGTGAACTTTTACACATTTTAAACTAGTTTATATTTTGCACATTACTGCACAATAGACGTACACATCAGGGCAGCTGTGGCTGAGTGGTAGAGCGATCGTCCTCCAACCAAAATGTCGGCAGTTCGATCCCCACTCTTCCCCATCTGCATGCCGAAATGTCCTTGGGCAAGATGCTGAACCCCGAATTGCCCCTAATAGAACAACAAAGTGCTGCTAATAGATGCACTGTATGAATGTGTGTGTGTGTGAATGGGTGAACGGCAAACTGTACTGTGAAGCACTTTGAGTGGTCGTCAAGACTAGAAAAGCGCTTTATAAATACAGACCATTTACATCAATTACATATTTTTAGAATATGTTTTCACTTTGTATTGTCAAATAACAGCAAATCACAAAACACGACTTGCTGTTGTGTTTTCCCATTTGTTGTTGTAATTTGCATTGCAGTGTCAATATACTTTTGAAAATGTAAATCTAAACACACTTTGGAGTGGTAGTTAACAACAGGTTTTGGTTCAGACGTGATGGCTCTCTCTTTGTTTTCCTTTATCCTCCTCACATCCAGATGAATACAGAACCACCAATGGCAAACTGAGGGAAGTTTTATGTTATATTGAATTTGGTATATGGTATATATGTTTTATATAATTTAGTCCCCCCCTCCTCGACCCATAGGAAAAGTCAGTGTGCTGGTCCAGTTTTAATACAAAGCCATAATACATTTAAACAGAAACGCTAGATAAGAGAATGGAGAGATGAAGAGACACTGAACATAAAACAGCTTTGCATTTATTCTGATTGACTCATTCAATGTGTCATTCTTGTTTGATGTGACCAGATATCTTACATTAACCACAAAGCTTGTTGAAGCAACAAACAAAAGGTTTTCTTTTAGATTGTTCTGGTTATTGCTGGCTACATTTGTGGCAGAATCAGTGATGCTATAGATATGGTAGCTGTACCGTAACTGCTCTTTGCTGGTCATGGAAAGAAACAGGACAGATGTCTGACCTATACACCACTGGAAAAGAAGGATCGCTTCAGACCAACCATGTCAATTTACTACACACACACACACTCAAACTTACTTTAAGTGACAAATTATAGATCTATAATTTTAGAATATGTGAATATCAGTAAAGTCAGCGGTGTGTGGGAAGCAGGAGTGAAGGATGTGGGTGTTGTAAAGTGAAGGACAAAACCTAAAAATATCCTCAGACAACATAACCAACTCAAGACGTGAGGTGTCTTTGGAGAGCAGCAGAAAGAGAGACTGATCAGACTGTAGCCTCAAACAGAGTGGGTACCTCTGAGGCTCCAGATCAAGTTAATCAGCGACATGCAAAGAAAGGAAAGACACTGATTAGTACCAGATCAAACCAAATCACATAAACATGTTGAGACTAAATGTGCAGACTGTTTTAAGGCTGAGTTTGCTTGAAAATAACTAGTTTGCACAAAGGAACATGAAAAACTTATCTTTATCTTTGTTTTTGTTGTTAAAAGATTTTTCCATGGGAATAATAACCGTCATATAAATGTTTCCATAATCAGGATAGGGGATTAGTGATTCCTGATTTCACCTGCCATGTACAGTAGGATAGAGAGCTGATTACTGGCCTGCTGCATCTGTACAAGTTTTCATACTAGATAGGTCATAACTTTCTCATGCAAACTCGTTCCCAGAATATCTGCAAAACCGGATTCCTCTGGGTAACATGGTTTTTTGAATAAATGTAACCACAATAATAAAGAAGGGGTCTACCCGAGGAAATTTTACCACTTGGGTCTGTCGGAAAACCTCCAAAAGATGATTGCTAAACCACAAACTGTCTCCCCCCACAACAAAGGAGCAGCTCAACTCAGAGCTCCCTCCGGATGTCCAATCTCCTTACCCTGTCTCTGAGGGTGGGCCCCGCATAGGGGAGGGTTGAAGCATAGACTGACCGGTAACTCAAACGCTTTACCTTCCAGCTCAACCCCCTTGTCATCATAACAGTGCAGCAAATGCCCACAGTATTGTTGGCATTCCAAATTTCTAATTGCAACTGCTAAATGACTAAAGTCCCAGTTCTAACACCACTTTAATCCTTGAGTTAAATGTTTTATGAAAAGCACAGTTTGATTCCTGATGCCCCCCACATGAAGTTGATCCGTACGTTAATTTGCTATAGGTACAGTTCTTGTTCAAGATAGCTTGGGGCTCTGGTCGGTCCCAGCATGCACTGATCACAAGGCTGGGAACACCATGACATGTTAGCACAGCTTTAGATAAGTTCACCTCTGTATTTTACCTGTGTTTAAGTGCTTTAAAAAGCCCACAAAAGCAGACAGATAATATAAACTAAACATTGAAAGGCCCCAGAAAATGAGTCATTTAATGTGACAAGTGGAACTTTTCTTGAATATATTTCGAGCAGATAATCAGCAGTACACACTTAATACATCAGCAATCCTCAATTCTTCCAGATAAACTGTATTTGCCAATAAATGAAACAAAAAATACTTCCAGCTCAAAAAAGGAGTGGCCTGTCTGTGCAGCAGCCGGGGGAACAGATACTGGTGCTTTTTTTTTCTGCCAACGTGGCAAAACTCAGGAAGAGCAAGAGAAGGAGAGAGAGGAGGATATTTCAGTGCGTAGATCATCCTGTCTTCTCACATAATGCATCCCCTGTGTTATTGCTGGCAGGAAGACAATCCAGATGAGTGGAACATTCCAGCTGGCTGCACACACCTTTAACATGAGCATCCAGGAACAGACGCCTGGGCTAATGAGAAGGGAGACAGTCCACCAAGGTAAATGGAGTTACGTGGACCGCTGAGGGTGATCTAAGCTGATGAGATGCTGACAGATGATCTTTTCTCACTAACACCATCGGCTGCTGGAAATCTTCATATTGAATATAGAATTACATCTGGTCTGATGTCTGATTCTGTATGATGTTTTAAAATAATACAAGGGATGTTGCATATGTCTAAAAAGCCCTGCTCCCTCAAAATGTCAGTTCACCCAAATTTTAAAAAAGTGGTTGTTTGTTGTACATATGACAAGCAGGTCGTGCTGATTTAGAGAGATTTCTTTCTCCTCCTCAGTACAATGGAATGAATTCTGTGCTACTCAAAGCTCTAATAAATGGCATTGGGATACACATACCAATATCAATCTCTTAACTGTGTGTTTTTGTAGGTCAGGGGTGGGGAATCTCTGGCCCACAAGATAATTTGATCTGACAGTTCATGAGTATAATGAAGATAAATGGACAATTTTTTTGGTAGACATTAAATACGAGCCTAGTTTTCAGGGAGGAGTTCGCAGTTAAGAAGAAGGTCAATCTCGGCATCAATCCAGTTGGAGATATGCAGCCAAACTAGATGAGTTGCAAAGACAAACACCCTTAGATAAAGTTAAGGGGTTGGTGTGTGCCCAACATACAGCTTTCACAGCACCACATTCTGACAGAGATAATGCTACACAGGCAGGTTTTGTGGTGAGCGAGCTAATAGCTAAGAAGCTGAAGCCTCACTACCATGGAGAATAAGTGAAGGAGCCTTGTTGCTGCTGTGGAGCTGCTAGAACCAGACAAAGTAAAACTCATTGTGTGCAAACACTGTGTATTTTCCTAACGTGCACTTTAAGTCTGCTGTAACATCTGAATATGCGGTTGAGTTTGCAAAGCAGGTATAAGATGAGATGTTTCAGGGCACGAAAGGAAACAAATTAAACAGAACATATTTGTTAAGATGTTTAATGTGGAACAAGCTGACGTGTTATGCAATGTCCCTTATGAAACCATTGAACTTCAAAACAACAAAACTCAACTCTGCAGTAGATACAACAACCTCTCTCTGCTCTAGTTCTATATACGAGTGTATGTATGTCCTGAGAAAACATGCACTTAAGTTTGCATCTCTGTTTGGGGACATTAAAGTAGAAGACTGACCGACACAAACCTGGAGACCCAGCTGCCAGTATCATCATCATCCTCATCATTATCACCACCATCAGATGTAAGATGACTCACCAAACAGAAGAAGTTCAGAGTGAAGTATGTATTAAATAATTTAGAATGGTGTGGTACAATAACACCAAAGCTGGCAATTATGTAGTTGACACTGACTGTCTAACTGGAAAATTTACTCTCAGGGATTTTTAAAAATCTATTTAGAAGGACTGGAATTGTCAGTGTTAGTTGATGATACTATATTTATGGTTATATGGTAAATTCATGGCTCCAGCTCCTCATGTTTGTCTTGGTATAATATGACTATAAAGAGAATATTTTATGTGATGGGCTTTATTTGGTTTATTTGATGATGTGTTAAAGCACTCACTCAGGGTCCTGAAGGGCCTCTGCTCGGGCACCAAGGAGAAGAAACCGGGCTTCAGTGCATTTGTGATGATGACATCAAACAGCTCCTCGTAGTCCTTCCTGTTGACAGCCAGAGAAAAAACATTAACCTCTGTGACATGCGCCTGGCCGCTGCATGAAGGACAATGCCTGGACAACATCCAAGACACTGAGTTACATAAGCACTAATAGCTCAGTGAAGCCAACTAGTCTGTACAGATGTGATGAAAAGCTTGGTGCAATAAACAGTGTAAACATAGGGCACTGTGAAAGGAATACTTAGACTGATAAAGTCAACACTTTGAGAGGGCAGTATACACTCCCACAGGGAGTTACAATGAGCATTTAAGGAGCTGGATGGTGCCTCCAAGGAAACCATGGTATATAAGATATAAGAACCTCTGTACGTTCTTCCATATAAGGTGTCTTATGAAACAGGAAGGACTGGGAATGTATAAACACGTAAACTTATCATTTTGATGTTTGACAAGTTTATAGTGAGAATATATGTTATAGAGCAGAGGTCTTCAAACTGGGAGGCATATACACACACACACACACTGGTTTATATAAGGTCCCCCTATTTACATTGTGCCTTCAGCAGTTTAAGACTTGTATTTAATAAAATAAAGTAGAATGCTTTAAAGCTCCGGAAGATAGCTAATTACCTTAAAATAACTTTAATAAAGGCAGTGGTGTATGTTTATGTCTAAACATTATTTTTCATTAAGTATGAAAATGAATTCTCGGCTTTGAACATAGTATTTAGACCCTTTCAGGTTACTAGCTTAAAAGCAAATTGATTTTAAACTTTTAAGTGTTAGTGTTAAAGCTAGCTAGTTTTGAAATCCTACAAAAATCTACAAAGTGGTCTTTGAGTTAAGATTACTCCCCTAGCTGCTAGCTGTCCAGAAACAAGCGACAGGCAGACAGATTTAGGCAAGCTGAGGCACGCCATGAAGCACTAAGCAGTAACAGTCACATATTTTTCTAAGGGAGACAAAAAATCTGCTAAAAAGTGAAATATAAGTGAATATTGGACTTGTATTTATCAGGTGTCTAGGAAGATGACTAAACATGTCCAAATTAATGCGAGCATTGCCTCACAATGTTATGTTTGCAGCTTGTTGTGCTGCCAACATGTTGCCAGAACATGATACACACTTAAAGCAGATAGCTCTTTATGAAGCTCTAGCAGATACAGTCACATTTGAGTGAATATTGGACTTGAATGTGTCAGGTGGCTAAGAACCTGACACAATGAATGCTAACATTGTCTTATGTCTGCTGGATAAATAGGCAACTGTTTGCTAACAATTAGCTACAGCCATAATGTGACAATATCTTAGATGTTGTGTTTGTAGCGTGCTGCTAAATTCATTATTATTATTTTAACAGTCAAATTCCATAATTAGGCTATATATGATATCTGGTGTCCATCTGCTCAGAGTTACACCAGGGCCACAGGGCCACTCTACCTGTGTGAGCTACGTGTGATGGCTGCGCCGCAGATCTGCTGCGTGTCGCAGTCCTCTGTTGTTCACACAGGCAGTGTGTCTGCTGCGGAGTTGCAATGAGAGGTTTATGGTATAAATACTGTATTTCCTTGAATAAAAGTACTGCGATATACGCAACGTAATGCTAGGACTCTACAGTATGAAGCCGTGCATCTTCTGGTTCTACAATGACTATAACAATCCTTGTGAAACAAATGAATGGATTCAGTCAACAGAAACGTGGCAGTGCTTTTACTTTAAAACTGGTACAAGAAGTGTTTCAATGTGTTGTGACATATTCAACAGATAGACATTGAAACTGTGGAGAAAGATAATTTTTACTGTTTGTTCTTCTCTGAACCATGTGCCTTAAGTGGAGAAAATTGGCAAGACCTCCTTTCTCTTGAAGAGCATCACGCCTGAGCTGCGCTGCTCACACAGGCAGTGTAAACGCTCCTGCCTGATAACATGGGTGCCTAAATGAAAAGATGTTCTTCATCACACAGGTGTCACTCACGCAGCCAGTGTGTTAGCCATTTGCTTCCAGTCCAGAAATAAAAGCGTTCTATTTTATAGCTGTAGTTTTGCAGCAAAGGAACTTTTCTCTGAGTGGGTTTCTTTTAGTTTACCACTTGCTTTGTATATCACTGATCTCCCTCTGCTTGCAGCACACTGTGTGGTTTGTGCTTATGTTTGTTGCCTCTGCCCTTTTCCACACTTCAGGTCCTTAGAAAACCACAATGTTGACTTAAAATGGCAAGATTTCTGAGTAACCATTACAGATCTAAAGATATTTTAGCATGTGAAAATGTGTTTGCAGATGCATTGATATCATGTGAATGCAGCCAAGTTAAAGCTGATTTCACCCAGCTGGAGAAGCTTTGGTTCTGTCTAAACTGATATCATCTAAGGGATAAAAGAAGCTCAACACATTGACACCTAACAAATCAATAAGCTTTGCAGCACTCCAGCAGTAAATGCTTTTATCTGGTCAGGCCAAATAACAGCAGCTTCTCCGAACAGGTGGTTGGCTGTTGGCAAGTAGTCTCCTGCCAGACAGCTCTGACCTTGTTATGCTACTTCTGACAGCTGACTGTCACTGGCCTGTAGCCGACTCACCACACTGAAGCGGCTGAGGGCAAGGGTTTTGTCTGGAAGAGGAGGGACCTTGTAGTGAGGCAGAGGAGGCTGTCTTGATAGTGCAGTGCTAAATGCGAGAGAGAATTTGGTACTGTGTTGACTGAATTAAATTATTTTATTAATTAGCATTAATTACATTCCTTGAGGTAGGAACACTTACCATATAGATAAGACAGGAACGATTTTCAAAAGGCCAACTCCATGAAAATACTCTACAAACCACACCTGACAAGAGGAAGCTGGCCTAATCTTTGAAAGTCACAGCCAAAATGTCTCCCCTGACCTTGTAAAGCAGTCATTTGAATATGATTTGGTGCACATACACTCATGCACAGCTTGGGCTCTAGCTGCTCTCTCTGTAAGGCGTCGCATGCTGTGGTGTTGGGAGGTCATGGACGTGAGAGGGGGGGGTGGGCAGCCAGGGAAACAGTAGGCGAGCAGGGGAAGGGGGTGAGGAACTGCAGGAATGGCCAAGGCTGATCACTGCCTAACAGGAAACCGTGAGCGAGGGGAAGCGTGGGGGGAGGCGGGGGCCACCGAGGCCACATGAGACAAACTGGCATCCAGAGCGAGCAAAGCGGCCTTAAGTCGACCTGCAATTTGGCCGTACAAAGAACAATCAGCTTACAGCGTGGAAAGTGAAAAGGCAGACCACCTCACTGGGCGAGTGCACTGAAAGACAACAGCACCTCACAAAGAATGAGAGAGGCTTATGTTAGTTCAATCACAGCAGCAACATGGACACTGTGTTTTTTCAAGGCCCTCTTGCTGCTTGGTCGAGTGCATAATAGGGCTTAGGCTACAAAAATAAGCCTACACCACACAGGGTGCGCTGCAAACAGAGGGACGTCAGTGATACACAAAGCCAGTGTTGAACTACAAAAATCCCACTAAGAGAATAATCCCTTTGCTGCACACCTACAGTTATAAACTTAAGTGCTGAGTGTTACTTCTGGACTGGTAACAAATGGCTAAGTGTGAGGAGATGGATTCCACTTTTCACTTACCTTGCCAAATATGGACATTTGACATTTGTACAACTAATGATGTTAATTATTAGACCGACTGCTTTTCTGTTATTTGTATTTAGGTTTTAAACTTCAATTAATTCTTCTGTGTTGACACCAGAGCAAGCCACAAACACATCATAAGGCAATGTTAGCATGAATTTGGATTCATGTTCTTATACCCGCCTGAAAAAGTCCAATATTCACTCACATCACTTTTAGCTCATTTTTGGTCCCCCTGAGGCATTACATGCACCAGTTGGCCTAAATCTGTCAGCTCACCAAATTAGATTTCTTAGTACGTTTTACTAGAATTTAAAAACTAACCAGCTTAAAAGTTGAAAACCACTTTGCTTTTAAGTAAGTGACAGAAAAGTGTGTAAGAATGAATTTTCATGGTTTGTGCAGCTATAATTACACACATGAATGTGTTTAGAAGGTGCAGATATACTCTAAGCCAGCCTATTTGAGTGGAGTCATTGCTGACACAGCCTATTTGAGTGGAGTCATTGCTGACACATTGCTGACAAAACTGCCTTTATAAAAGGCGGTTTTAGTAAAAAGGGAGAAAACCAAATTAGGAAAACTGCATTTTTCCAATTTTTGAAAACTGCATTAATGAATTTTTTGGCCCCTTTTGTAAAACAGAACAATCTGCAAATACAACATATGACGCCTTAAAGTTCTAATTCATAATGTGTAAGCAAATGAAAAATAGGCTTGGGAAACATGAGCCTGCATGTGTGCTCTGGGACTGGGCTCAATCAGAGTCACTTCATGATTGGATTTATTTTTTGAGGGGAGGGGCCGGGGGCAGCATTCACTCTACATTTTGTGAAGACCGTCTGAGGTGCATTGTTGTTTTAGCTGGTTTTCTATCACCCTACATGTTCGCCTTCTTTGCCTCCTCTCACATTCCGGCTCTTCCATTTCTACTACCAAGCAAAAGCTACCAACACCTACCGGGAGAAACAAAAGCAGTATAACTGGAGTAAAGGCGGAGGAGGAACAAGTCTAAGTGCCGTTGGTCCCATTAACTTATAGCTATTGTATTTTGCAGTCTATTTTCAATTTAATGGTATAAGTTTGTGTTTTATTGAATATTAATAAAGGCACAGCATGAAAAAAAAAAAAATCTATAACACAATGAAGCGCGAAAAAAGTGAATACTTTGAATATTTTATGGAGCCAATGTTTATGTGTGTAGCACATACTGTGATGATGATGGTAATTCAAGGTGGACATAAGAGCCACCTTTGACTAAAGGAATGACTAATGGCATGCAGGGGCTGTAAGGAATGTTATGAGTCGAGGGAGAAGCAAAACCTCCCAGCTCGGCCGTTGCAGACGTCCGGGTTATAAATCCTGTGGGGGCTGTTATGGTGAGCACTGCAGACTGGGTCCTGGTCTTATTAAGGAGGGGTCAGTCTGTGGTTCCAGTGTGGGCAGTCTTACCCCAGGATGTGTTCACAAATGAGCCTGCAGTAGTCGCTGTGAGAGCTGGTGATGAGGAGGAGGACCTTCCCGGCTTTCTTCATGCTGTGCAGCCAGGCCTTGACAGAGTCAGAGCAGGGCTGCAGGTATCGGCCTGGGTCCATCTTCACACTAGGGAAGTAAGTCCCTGCGTCCTCTGTGCAGAGACACAGTGAGATACAGTTAGACAACCAGATTTGATCTTAAAGATGCATTTAAGGTGACACAGTGGGGACCATCATGATCTGCGACATCACTAAAATGTATCATATGATATGGCCGTCACATTCTAAAGCTCTCAACCCATCTGACAACCAGTGGAAGATTATGGAACAGTTTGTGAGATGTCTCTCTCTGTCACCAACATCAAAACACCAAATTGGTGAATATATCTTTTAAGACAATGCTGTTAATTCCTAGATTTCACACACTGAAGCTGTTCTCGAGTTATCATGTTCAAGAGGCCAAAAACATGTTCTGTGAGGCCACCGTGACCTTGACCTTTAACTCCCCAAATCTGATTAGTTTATCCTTGAGTATTAGAAAACAACTGAAAAGATTTTCTGTTGGTGCTCTTAAGATAAAGCAAAACATGGGTTTTGTAGGTCATCCTTCAGTCCAACTTTTTGCAGGATGTATAGCTTATGTGTTTTTTTACATTTGTGATATGTTTTTGTTGAGTTCTGCCTTGATTCTCCACATTTGTATTCAAAGAGGTAAAAGGGGACCTCAGTCATGTTCCCCACTTCTGAGGCAACTTCAGTGGGCTCTCCCCACTTTGATGCCCCAGCTGCCCTTCAGTACATCCTGTCAGCAGAGTGCACACAGCTAAATATGGCAAAGCTCTCCTGCGCTCTGTTACATAATCCCAGTCCATCACAGAATATCCTTTACCTTAGGTTCTCAGCTGAATGTAACAGTTCATGAATAAAACATGACCTATATGGAAATAGGCACTTGATGCTGATTGGCAATATACATGTAATGTAATACTAAGTTAGAAAATAGTGTGTTTTTTCTTGGTACTGAGAGGAAATGTGACAGGTCAGTGACACTGAAAAGCACTACATTCTCCTTTGCTATGTGTAGCATTATTTGAGGATTTTAAGTATAGAATTATATTTGGATTCATCCTGAGACATAAAAAAGCAACCCACAAATTGCATTTGCTCAACAAAAAAAAAGAGAATTTTGCATCACTTATTTTCATGAGCAGGAGAAAAGAGGGCTTATAAAAACAGGACAGGGTGAGGCTGAGTAGTGTGTTCTCATGAATTTAGATGTTTCAGAACATGTATCTCAGGAGCATCCCTGCACCTTCAGTGCCACATGGACACACATAGGCAGGTATTCATTTTAACACAGATTAGAACAACACACTGGTACTGTTGCTACTGAAGTCCAGTTTGAGCAACATAATCTAAACACTAAACAAATAGTTATGATGGCCGCAGATCAACAGTTGCAATTTAATGGTAACGTTAGCGATCAACTCTTGAACATATCTGAATGACCATTGCTGTGCCGTGGCAGATGATGTCACACCGCATTGCTTTGCTTATTTTAGTTGGAACCCTTTTTTTTCTGGTTTGGCATTCTTTCATGCAGGGCGGAAGTCAGTTTTCAATTTATATAGAAGCCAGTGAGAAAATCAGCCTGCTGTTTTTAGTCCACGTAATATTCCAACCCTAACCCTTATAAAAATATAAGGTCTTACCAATCACTTGACAGGGCATGAAAGCATTAAATCTGTTAACCATTTAAAGTTGGAATTTTTAGCCGTTCTCATGAAAATGATTAGATTTGTTGTCTTTCTCCACAATCATCACCACAGCAGCAACGGAGAGGATGGCTTAGCAATGGAAGGTGAATTGTAAGTCTTGTTATCTATTTGGACAGAAGCTGCAGTTCAGTCCCAATGTCATTGGAAAGCTGATCTGAAATTTGATTTGAAATGAACAGATGACTTGTGTTGGATTTCATTCTCTTGTATCTTTCCCAATTGTTCAAGCAAAGACGAAATAAACCTCTTTAATCCTTTAAAGATGAGGTCGAACGATTGGACCTGAACTTCATTTGGAAAAAAATATCTGTGCTGCTTGTCCATTAGTGGGATAGTAGCTTGTAGCACCTGTTTGTGTCTTTTTGGGTTGATTGAACAGAAATCAATAGAAACAGACTTTCAGTCTTTTTCCTTTTTTTAAGTGTTTAGCACAATGTCAACACAATGACCTAACTAGCTACATTTCAACTACTCAGTTCTTGTACATAAGCCTAAAATGTGGAGGTCTGACTCAAGCAGCTAATGAATATCCTGCAGCAGGAGTTTGAAAAATGAGGGCATGGTGCCCCCCAGTGGTAGAACACAGGAAGAGGAGAAAGAACAAAGCTCCTGGAGGTTCTCAAGATGCAGTAGACGGATCTAACCTGAAGATGGCGACAAACACAGGCAACTAGAGGCTTAGATTCATTTCAGGAGCCCGGACTTCACACATTTGTAAACATCTGGGCTTGACATCCACGAATTTCTTCTGAAGTTAATGGTGTCCACAGACCATTTCACTTTCAGTTAAACAGAAAGGGCAGGTCATGGGGACCAACAATTGGCCCTCAGTGTGAGGGGGCTTCCTCCTCTGGGACCCTGCAAACAACAAATTCCATGTTGCAGTTATGTGTGCTAGAGGATAAACAACTGACCTCGTCATCAATCTTTGTGCAACGTTCAAACGATCAGATAGCGTGCAGCAGAAACAGAGCAGAAGCTGTTTTATTCCACCAGGACCTGACATTTACCACCCAAGTACACAGCTGACACAAGATCCAGGGAATGGTCATGTTGATTAAACACCATCATGGAACTAGAGCTAGGGGGCACATACCTCTGCCAAGGCCCGACAATCCGCCTCATGACACCAAATTTAAATTAACCAGAATCAGATTTTTATTTGCATTTACACATAATTGCACACACTCACATTAATATCGTTCCCATAAACATGCCAGATATTTTTTATCAAGATCCAGGAATTATGGTGAAAACACCCTATATAGTGAAAACAATAATCCTGGATCCAACCACTGATCTGGATCCACACCAAAATTAAATAGGTTCTTCTTTAGAAGAACCCATTAAATTGGGCACCACCACAAAAATGTATGGAGTAGATTTGAGTAGTTTCTGCATAATCCTTCTACCTTACCCACAAATAAACAGACAAACACAGACTAAAACAATAAATGAAATTCTGTTTTACTTGTATAGCGGCAGGGTTTTGTGTCATCCCTTGAGCTCTGATCCCTCTTGCCAGGGCACTGATGGCCATCTTCAGACCAGATACACCGCTGATGGCGCGAGTGTCACAGAAAGTGAACTGCACCTGCTTTTCAATATTGGTCAGAGGCATCCCTTCAACCGGCCCCCCCCCCCCACCTGTTTTATTTGCCGAGGTTTTATTATGAGCTATTTTTTCTTTTGTTCTTGTTCTTATGTCCTGCCATCTTCTCTTAATTTCATCGTTTTTTGTTTTACCCACAGCATTTACTTTCTCGCAGACACTCTCCCTAATCGTGTTTCTTTGAGTTATATTAATATTTCTTTGCTGTAGCTCAACAACATGTTTGTTTGCCCCCTTCACTAACACCTCCAATTCCATGGCATTAAATTTCGCTTTGCGCTTGCGGTCACTCTGCTCTCCGTAATGCTCCATGGCAGAAACTAGTGACGCACACAAAACACTCTTTTAAATACTGCTGCCTCTACCGTGTTTGCACCTGTTATCATTTACGCAATTAGTTTTAGTAGATCACCCGCAAAATGCACACCAACCAAACGTGCAATCTGTTATAATGCACATGCAATTTAGCACTCTTTATTTGGGATCTTAGTAGATCAGGCCCAAAGTGGATAATGCTTTCATCTGCGTGTTTATTCGTTACTTAGCAGAATTACGCAAACACTACTGAATGGATTACCATGCAGTATAGGTTAGGAAAGAATCTATTAACATTTTTGCAGATTCAGGGGCAGATCCAGAAATTTATCTATGAGTGTGTGCAGTTAAGTGCACATCCAAATACAAAATCTGGATGTAGTGAATTTAAATGTGGTTTGATAAGGAGACTGACACCCTCTGAGTGCCATTCTAGTTTGTTTTATTATTTCTAGAGCACTTTCAGAGTAAATATCAGAAAAGTTGTACATTTATGTTGTTTTGAATCATAACTGGGGGCGGCTGTGTCACAGGGTTAAGAGTGGGTTGGCCTCTAACCAGAAGGTCCTTGGTTCAATCCCAAACGTCCCCTTCCTTATACCGAAGTGTCAATGGGCAGGATACTGAACCCCAAAATCGCCCCTGATGGCTATGCACTGTATAAATGTGTGTGTGTGTGTGTGTGTGAAAGGGTGAACGGCAAAAAAATGTACTGTTAAGTGCTTTGAGTGGTCATCTAGATTAGAAAACCACTATATAACTACAGACCATTTACCGTAACTTTTAAAGGGCAAACAGCTAGAGTTATTTGCTTCTTCATTGCAACTATAATATTGTCAGTGCCAACAAATGAATAATTTTCAAATTTCATTAATACCAGAACAGGCGTATGGTAAAGGTAAGTGTCACACTGCAAAGACATGCCCTCAAGCAGCAGGTCCCGGGTTCGACTACTGGTCCATTTACTGTTTGTCACTCACCTCCTCTCTCCCTGTGTCTCCTGTCTCTGTCACTATCCAATGAAAACAACAAAAGGTCAATAAAAACATATTTCAAAAAACCACAACAAGCTCAAATTCTAGTAGTAAACAGCTGCAGCGTGTGTTGTAATACAGTAGATACCTATTTATCTTGGCAGGATAGAGAAACCACAGGACCAGGAGCCACGTCTTAACTCAAAGGGAGATTGCATTGAGTCACAGAATCTGGCGGAATAGTGAGTAGGCATAAAGTGATGTCCGGCCTTTGGTTCTCTGTGTGTCTGCATTCAGATCCAAAGACTATTTGCATGGCAGCAGGTGGTTTAATTTTGTAATACTTGATCAGTGACCTCTGGTTCTCTGTGATTTGTTTCTTCCTGCATAATTGCCAAACATCTACGCAAAATGTGTCCACCAAGATGATATGTTAGATTTCTTGTAAACCACTTCCCACTCTCTCTGGCATTAGGCTGAGAGTAGAGAGGCCAGATTATTACTGTTGTGTAATGTGTGATCAATCCACAAGTACAAAAGAGCATATTTTAAATGCTGCTTGGTTCATCACCAGTGCCTGCTGACTACAGCATTTGTGTGTTTGTGTGCGTCGTGGATCAAAATGTGGCTCTAAAGGATCTGGCTGTGAATTCAAGACTCAAGTGCCCCAAGGGCCTGCAGGCCTGTGGCTGGGCACCGTGCCGTGCAGGCTGGGCGCGGGGCCTGGACGGCTGGAGAGCTGCCTAGCGTCACAGAGAGAACCGCGACTAGCAGCAGCTCCATCGCTCTCACACATCAAAGCACCCTGACAGGATACACAAATCAACAGTTGCAGTGCAAATTAGGGCCAAGCCCGGGTGCGTTGCACAAACAGCCACACCAAAAGTGATGAGGGGGCAGAATCACGTTCGTTTTTTTTATCGCCCAGTTAATCAGCAAGGAAGATAAAGGCTATCATAACAATATGAAGAAAGACGCATTTATCCATTTTCTCATTATATTTAATGTGCATCAAGCCCACACAAGGCACGTGGAGAAGATCTCTAAAGGAAAGCTATAATCTTGGGTGTTTTGTCTTAAAAAGGCATCCAGACAGACAATGTTTTCCAGCACCTGTTGGAACCACGTGGAAAACACTGGCCAGGCCATTTTATCTGTGGACTTTCCATTTTTAGCAGACTGACCACAAATTGCTGCATTATGTCCCTCATGGTGCACACAGTTTTTTTCTAAGACAGTGACAGAGGGAGAATCTTGAGATTGTCATGACAATATCTTTCACATGGAGTTATATATGTTATATACACTATAGTATGTAAGATTTGCTGCTTTTTTTGATATAACACAGGTAGGCGTAGTAGGTAAAAGGTACCCTACGTTGCTGGGACATACCATATGCCAAACTTGAAACACAAAATGTTCATGGAGAACTTAACTGCTTCTAATCTGGAAGATATTTCTGCAACGACAAAGAATTTTGAATTTGCTACTATTTAGATTTTTGACATTATGACTCTGAAACTGAGACCAAAATAGAAACATCTCTAATCTTGTACCACGATAAAGGACAAATGAAAGGTGATACCCCATCCATATACTGCCACCACTGCTGGGACAGGAAAAGCCTGTTGGGCTTGCATTTCTCTACTAAGGTAACAAAACAAATGTGTACTTTTTGATTTCAGAAATAAGAATAAAACACATGTCAATTAAACCTACGAAATAAGCATTATATTTAAAGTCAGGGTAAGCTGAATATTTTGTAAATATTACACATTAGCCCTATGTTATTTTCTTTTAACAGCATGGGCCATTGTTTTGGTCCAAATATAATTGAGGGTTTATGCATTAGGTAAAAGTTTGGCTTTCTTGGATAGTTTGGACAGCGTTAAACAATAGAAGAAGGCAGGATCGCAGGATTCTTTTTCCTCCAATAATATAATGTTTGAACGAAGAGGGCAATCATTTGGCATTTTTTTCCCCCCAATTGTTGAGTACTGGTGAAGCTGGTAGTAATACCGTAATGATATACCAATGGCAACGAAACTTAGAAAATGAATTGGTTCATTCACTTCTATGGTACCTGTCGAACTGATAAGACATTTACTTTAGGTGATGACTGGAAAAACGTACGCCATACAAAATTATTTAGTCAGCGCCATAAATTGCAATGTGAAACCAAATCTAACCAGATCAAATGTAATGTAACAAAGACATAAACCTTAGTTTGGACCTTGGCCTTTCAGACAGAAAGATACGCTTGTCAGTGAAAGGGAAACTTTTAGTAGTTCACCAGACAGGTAGACGTAGTCTAAAAGATTCTTATCTCATAGACTTTCTCCTTTTTGAAGAAATGTGATTGAAGCAGAGAGAAAAGGCAACAAACAAGAACAATGGCAGCAGAGAAAAAAATACACAGTGGTTTTTGGACACCCTTGTGCACATCACTGTGGGGGACAGTGACGCCAGGCACACAGTCATTCCCCCTCTGAGCAAATGTGAGAGACACTGAAATCTGTCATTATACCAAACCAGAGCTATATTTAGCCAGAGCTATCTTAAGAAAACCGTGAGGATTCATACATTCAAGGCTTGATCTCAGCAGAACCGTAGCTTGAGTTTCCCATAAGGTGTAAAATAACTTGCATCACATTTTATAGTCACTTCTGCAACTGCCTTAATAGGAGCTGAAGAATCCATTTAAACAAAAGTTAAAAACCTAAGTTAAAATGACCTTCAACTTATTAAAGTTTATCCATCTTGGCTGAATGGTGCTGACGACAGATGAAGGACAAAAATATGCACAGAAAGCAAAAAACGTGTAAAATCCAGAGCCTGCCAGGTTTGTTTTAATCATAGGGGATTTATGGCACTCAGAGACGAATTATACTCCCATCTCAAGGTACAATCTCCATAAACAATAGATTACCATCAGGCCACCAGGAGCATGCTGTGAATCAGCTTCATTCAGGGCTATAGGAGACACAATATGTGGGTAGCAAAGAATTTTAAATCTAAACTTATTGTCAGTTTTGTTATGTTGAATTAACAGGATTCGTGTCAGCTAATTTATAAGTATTTTAAGTTATCTCTCTATATATAAAGCTTTATGATTTCGATTTTTATTCATTAAAACAATTGTTTTCCATTTGTATTTAGCCTTTTTGTCTTTTTCCTGTGTTTTATTTTAAGTTGAAAGAGTCAGACATATTTTTGGACTGGCTTTCTGATTCTCGGTGAAAAAACCACGCAACAAACACATCCACATCCTGTCCAGATGTACAGTATATAACCCTCTTGTGGTCAAAGTGACCACGTCTCTCGGTGTGATGTAGTGTATTGCAGCAGACTGAGGCTACTGTAGGACATTTGATCCAAGTGGAGGGAGTGCTCTCATATGGTACATTGTGTTACTTATAGAAGCTCTGGAGGGTTTTTCTTACGTAAATGTTTGTAAGGACGATTTTAAAACAAGGCGTTGACTGCAATTTAGGAGGCTCATCTCATGACAATTGCTAAGCAATATTCTCATGGAACAATGCTATGAATCAGATGGGGTGGTAGGATACAGGGAATACTGAAGCATATTCTGAACTGTACAAGTCTCTGTTCCTGTAGAGTTCAAGACAAACGAGAAGTTGGTCAAGGGCAAAAATTGACAGAGTGAAAGTTGATCTCCATATGTTTACATTGAAATTTGTTTATATGCGGGTGTGCCCAGGTCTTTAACAGGCCCAATCACAAGTGGAGATTATAAACTAGACTGACTGAGTTTGCCTTTGGGAACGAGTCAAGGAGCAGGAAATATGGTTACAGGCTCTCCTGGTTCTGACGTTTGGTTTTAAATCTAGGGACGGTATTCCTGGAAAAGCTAGCAAAAAAGCATGCTACACTTTTAAACATGCAACCGATAAATCCCACCCCCTCCCATCGGCTCTCCCGTGAAAACTACGCCCATATGAACACTGACAACTGCTAGTAGTCACCTTTAATGTGATTCGCTCGCTTACTTCTGGATATCGTCTCTGCGCCTTGTGAAGACTGATCATGCACAGTGAGAGCGCAGCCTGGGTGCACGTACGTAGGATGATCAGTTAGTGACAGACAGGTACGCCATCGGTTGTGTTTACTACAGTCATGCGAGTACCAGAGTGTTCTTTTTTTTCAGACAACTTTATTTATTGCAGCTATCTGGTTGTGAAGAGGAATTAAATATATAAGATTTTTTAAAAAAAGTGTTTCAGAGACAACCAACCTTACCTATAAATAGTGTTTTGACCTTTTGGTAATAAAATCTCATCATTTAAAATGACCAAATTCTAGTCAATTCATCCTTGAATCAAAGTTTGTGCCAATATAATGAAATACCCTCCAGGCATTCTTGAGATATCATGTTCAGAGGATCAACTTGGAGTCCAAGTGCCGAATTTGAAGAAAGTCTCTATAATTCGGAAGGATTATATATTTTCAGGTTGTCCATCTGTCCCATTCGCATGAATTTGATGAGGCATAATGAGACAAAGAGAAGACTGCCATGTGCCAAAGCCAGAAGTGCTTATGATATTAGATATTTCTGCATCGTGCATCCTTACAGTACAATTCAATAAAAAAAATCTTTATTTTACCACAGTGTAGCACAACATATCAACATCTGACAAATTCATTGTGTTGTCCACGACCACAATAATAGTGAGTCATGAAATAAAAGGCTGATTAAACTGACTGCGTTTATTAAAAAGGTCTTTGGTGTCACCAGCTTTCATCAGACTCCAAGCATTACTGCACAGCTCCTGATCCAAGCAGTTCATTAGGAGAGAGTTGTTTATTTGATACAGAAAGTGCCTCAACTGTTACTGTTGCATGCAAAACACAATTTTAGCTTATCTGAGAGCGGTCCGGCCAGATCAAAGCATGGGCATCGCTATAACAACATTTAGCAAGTCAGACATAACAGTGTATGTCCCCGCCCTGATATGTGACATCGGTGTGTGGAACATATGTTCTGAATGCATTTGTTACAAAGCTGTGCAAGACTGTTTAAAGGGATTGACATACCAAACAAATCATTTTATTCATAAACTAGGTTGACTATGATTCGAACCGAGGGAAACTGGCACTTAAATCTTAACTTTGGTGATGGTTTGAGATATGAGGGGTTTGTGGTGTTTACATGTCCTCTCAGACAGAGACAGGGACCGAGACGGAGACAGGAGGGGTGAAGGTAAATGTTGCCTTTCCTGAACACACATATTTAACGTACTGGGAAGTGGGAACAGGAACAAATGTAAACAGAAAAACATCAAACTCTATCATGTCTGGCATTTATAAAAATGATAGAGGGTGCGCACAGCTGGCCTGATGTTGTGTTTATTACTTTTGTTTTACATCTCTCATACGTAACTGCTTAAAGGTAGGTTTGGTTAGTTGTTTCTGAAACACAATCAAATTTTATTCATGTAGCACACATGCACAAATTTGTCTCATAGGGCCTAACATTGTCCGACATCCTCTGTCCTTAACCCTCAAAAAGAGGAAGGAAAAACGACCCCCAAAAAAACTTCTATCTTCACGTCCCAATAGCCATCAATAGATAAAGTTGTCTGAAAAAAGCCAGTGTCTTTGGCCCTCGCAGGACTGTCGTGAGCACATTCAGAGCGAATAAAATGCTTCACTGGCGTACCTGTGTCTGTGCTCTCACTGTACATGACTACAGTCTTCAGCCAGAGAGACAAACACCGCCAAATCAGAGAACATCAATGACCTCCCCAATCACCAGATATGAATCCAGTAGAACCTCTGGGATGTGGTAGAACAGGAGATTGGCAGCATGAATGTGCAGCTGACAAATCTGCAGTAATGTTGAGATGCAGTCATTGAACCTGTGGCTCAGGGCGTAGAGCAGATCGTCCTCTAACTAAAAGGCCAAGTGTCCTCGGGCAAGATTGCCCCTGACGGCTGCCCATAGATGCACTGTATGAATGGCAAAAACTGTACTGTAAAGCACTTTGAGTGGTCAGCAAGACTAGAAAAGTGCTGTATATACCATTTGACACATAACTAAGAACTATGGCTGTTTGAGGGAGGAACTGCCCAGTGTTAGTATGGTAAATGGACTGTATTTATATAGCGTTTTTCTGATAATATCAACCATGCAAGCCAGATTCACCCATTTACACACACATTCACAGGCTTCTATGCACAGTGCTTTTCGATAACTCACCATTCATACCTAGTATCTTGCTAAAGGACAATGGACACTTGGTCAGGACTGGGGATCAAACCACAGACTGTCTGATTAGTGAACGACCCTCTCTATGTCCTGAGTCACAACTATTGGGTTGGTGGGTGGGTGTTTCTTACAAAGTGTTCGCTGAGTCTTAAAACATAAGCGAACGAGGTGTCCCTTTATGTAATTAAATCCACCTCAACTCTTCCTTATATACATGTACGTCATGAAGAAAAGGCTCATCATCTTCAAACCCAGTAGGTTGGGCATTTTAAATGCAACAAAGACGTTAAATCAACTTTCCAGACTAATTTAGGCCAAAGACTTGTGGCATGGATGACTTCATCATCTAACGTAAACAAAGCTGTAAAAACATGGATACTGTTGCTATGTCAACATACACACGTATGCTTACTTCTTAACAAGGTCAAAGCAGAGTGTGTTTGATGTATAGAAACATATCGACTGTGACAAAACTAGTATCACGATAGAGATCCAAGTTTCAAAGTCTGTTAAAAATACCAAATACAAAAATACCGGTTGGTTTGCAAGTTGTCTCTAGAAATGCTACTAACCTAGAAGCAGGGAAAATGTTACAAAGTTGAAAAAGGGATTTTTACTGCGCAGGAGGAAAATCAAACGGCAAAACCACAGCTTTATGGTTAAAGTTGGCTCCACTGCATCCAGAGAGCAGACAGGCTGAACTATCAGACATAGGAAGCTCAAAACAATCATGCTGAGAGGAGCTAAACAAATTCAGCAGTTAATTTAGCAGTGGACGCTGAGGTGAATTGAGTGGTCGGAGACGTGGTGGATTTGATGAGAGCATTTCGGTATTTTTGCAGCTTAATACCATGTTTGAAATGAAACTACTGAGTTTAAAGCTGTCTTATTTTGGATTTGCTGGATTACCATAAAACCAGAGCACATGTCCCTTCACCATGGCAGCCCCCTTAATTTACAGAGAAAATTAGGCATTACTTTTCTTCACTCGCTCCACCTTTCCTCTGAGATAGTCACTGACGTCAAACTGTGACACATGTGCATAATGCTATTAAAATGTTCTTATAGATTTGTTTCCAACCAAACAAAATCTCGAGGTTTTAAAAGATATAAAAAAATCAGAATATAAAATCCAGCTCCTTTTACTGCCCTCCATCACACTCAGCAGCTGTTACTTAGGGTTTTCATTTAAGTGAGCAACACAACAAAAGTGCATTGTCCACACATACAGAGCCAATGTCCCAAAAATGTGTTTTATTTGCTTTCTCAAAAGCCTCAGAGAATGGGCCTTTAATAACTCAAAGTAATTATATCACAGAGGAGAAGGGGTTGCCGAGGTCACCTTGCCAGTGGTTATTACATTTCTGAATGATACATAGGATTGATTCAAATCCTCCTTGAGCATAACCAAGTATTCTATTTTCACTTTTACATCAACAGATGACTGTTTTTAAGATTAATATTTGCCATAAAGAATTATGACAGTTTATTCAAGAAACATACTATACTTTTGTATACAGACTAAAAATCATGCTGTGTTTCCTCACATTTTCACAGGATACTCCAGTAGAGTAAATTCACACCACACTAACCTAACCACAGCTGGGTAATAATGATGTCATCACTTTAAATTAACAACGGAAAACAATGTTTGTCAAGAATTTACATTTTACAGATGTTGAATATCAATGTTGTTGCGATTCCTCCATTTTGAACTTTCTCCCTCTTGTCATTTGTCATTGTTAAAGCAGGTTTACAACTGCTAAGCAACATGAGTTCAAAATTCAAAGTTCACCCAAATTTGCCTCTGAGAGCTTCATGAGGATTGAACTGAACGTTGTGAGGTTTGTTTTTACAAATACAGGAGTAACAGTATGTTAAAAATGGAGTGCATCTACTGACACACCAGGTGTTTGGGGGTGAGAACGCACGCCAAAATTTGAACCTCTCTCTCTTTCTTCCTTCAAACACACACTCCCCATGACTACCAAACACACCAACAGCCAAGTGCAAAACCGTAAATGCTTCTGAAAACAGCTTGAGAGCGCGTAGCCTTATCTCCATCTGTAACAATCTAAAGACTATAAAAACGTGCTAAAGAGTTCTGGGAGAGAGATCAGGCAGGAAGTGCGAAACAGCCAGGACAAGGCAGAGAAGGCCGGCTCTTTGCCTCCGCCATAAAACTGCCCAGCAGTAACTTTTGGCAACACAAAGCCCCACATTTTGGGAAAAGCAAGAAACCTTTAGGCTGTGTTTACATGTCTTAGCACAGCTGAAAGGTTGTGGTGCCTGAGTTTAGTATCATTCTTATACAGCCACACTGTGCCCTGTAAACAACACAAGTTTTTTTGTTTTTCATTTTTCACAATTTCACTGACTGAAACCAAAAAGCAACAGGACTACAGCGATATGTGAAATATTTCACAACAATTAAGATAACATTTATCCAAATCGGATGCTTAACTATTAAATCAAGATGTTGCCTTTTTCTGTGACGCACAATTCAGAAAAATATTTAGCTACTGTTCATAATAACTCATGGAGGGCATAATAAATCGTAATTGAGCCACTCTAATAGGTATAATACTTGTACTACATCCAAATCCATGTACATTTGTACTATCTATTCATCAGCTGTGGTAGGAATCAAAACAAAGATATTTATACAGCTTGTGAGATAAATGCTATTCATGACTTGCTCCTTATTCATTTCCACTGAGTGATGTTAGGTTTCTTTGGATTGGAGGGGTAAAAAAAAAAAAAAGAGTGAATGGCTTCTTAAGTTCCTTACGCATTCTTCCCACTGTACTCAGAATGGTTCTCAGGGATCTTTCCCAGCCCAACACCCAAAATAAAATCAAAACCGACAAAAACAACAGACCTGAGCCAGGAGAGCAGCCTAGCGAGGGAAATCCACACAGACTACGGTATATTTAGGACACAGGCCACCAGGGCTGATAAGCACTGGGTTCAAAAGACCATGAAGAGCTTGCAAATGACATAGATGTATGCCAGCACCTGAGTTCATTCATAGTTTGTTCATTAAAAAACAGGTGAATAGTTCGGGGGAAACTATTTATGGCAATGAGAAGGCTCAGTCCTACTTTAAAGTGATTACTTGCTGCCACAGCAACGTCATATCAGGTCAGTTTTACTTATGTAGATGATGCCCCCCTCAACCAGATGTTAGTCAATAAGAAGAGTCTCATTCGACCAACATTTGATTGGCTGGTTGGTCGCAGGGAGTGGAGAACCTTACTCAGTCAGTCGGTCACAATCAAAACATTGCTTACATGGCTGGTCCCTGTGGCTATTAGATAGGAATTCCACATGTGTGACTAGAAGTTTGAGCAATGACCGTGAATGCAAAAAATTATTGCAACAATAATTTAAATCATAAATTAGAAATTTAAGCCCTACCAAGTAGCCTACTTGAAATGTAAGTACCACTAAAATATTTGACTTAGAAACAGCTTTCTGAATTCATTCATGTGGTATTTCAGTTTGTAAAATTCTCAATAATGAATTTCAAGAAAAAAACTTTATTTTCCATGCAAAGCATTGAAAAGTTGCACTATTTCAATAAAATATTGATGAGTAAAAAAAATCTCCCCCGCATCCCGCATGGGGTGGTATGTCTTCCTCAAGCTCGGGTTCTCTACCAGAGGCCTGGGAGTTTGAGGGTTCTGTGCAGTGTCTTAGCTGCTCCTAGGACTGCACTCTTCTGGACCGGGGCTTCAGATGTTGTACCTGCCGGAGCCATTCCCCTAGTTTGGGAATCACAGTTCCTAATGCTCCTAAGTCCATGGGGATCACATTGCCTTTTACCTCCCACATCTGTTCTAGGTGTTCTTTTAGCCCTTTATACTTCTACTAGCTAGGGTTAGCTGGGATTGCCACATCTATCAATTCTGGCCTCTTCTGTTCTTTGTCCACCTTTGTCAGTCTGGAATCTAAAGTCCCACATGACCTTTGAAGACTGAACATTTTAGAGCAGACAAACATGTTTTGGAGTTGTTTCTTTAAATTAAATAGAGTTTTTCATGACTCAACAACAATGTCACATGACAGGTCAGTTTGGCTCCACCCCTCAACTGAAGATTCCATCACATCACATTTTCCTTCTCGTGTCTCACTTTAAGCTTCCACACTATCTCAAAATCAATACAGATGAGTCTTAAAGTGTTTGCCGCAGATGTCTGCAGGAGCTTCCAGCATCATTCCTTCCATTTTTGTCTTTGTGCACCATCATTATTTTGAACTCTGCGTAATTTGGTAAACACCAGCGCTCCTTTCAGAAAAACATAAACATAATAGTGTTGGAGCTGTTTAAGACATTGGGTTTGGCCTCCAACAACTTTTCTCACCACTAACACCACCTCCACAGTCAGTCAACGACAAGCTTTAGTGTGCTGGGCTTCCTATAGTGACACTGGAGGACCATACGGGAATGAAGGTGAGGAATGACATGCACAGTGAACGGACGATTAAGTCTTGTACATTGGCGTAAGTAAAAAAAAAAAAAAACTAAACCGACATCTCAAGGTGCAAGGCGGTTTGAAGAAATTCAACAAAAACAAAGTACAGAATGCACACTTATGCCACTCCGCACTCTGTACCACAGAGAATTGGGATAAGTTCCCAAGGTCGAAACCATAGGAGCATATAGTAAAGGTTTTATGGGGGAGTGTTTATGGAAGGTGAAGGATCTCTAACGCAAACCATGGAGAATAAACACTAACATATTCTTTAGTTTCCAATCCCAGAGTGGACCAACCCAATACAGCGGGCAGCAACCCTTCACTTTGCAAATATGTCCTTTCTTGTTAAACTGCAAGAATATCGCAGAAAATATATCACAGATTTGTTGTGGTTGTAGAGCTGTTTTTTCCGACAAACAGCCCTATGTTTGCTAGTAATTTCGCCATCCTCACTGTCGTGCTCAACATACTTGCAGCATTTTTTATCTGATTAACTCAACTTTGCTTTATTGTGTACTCCTCTACCATCAAAGCTATTAGTGAATTTTAAGAGCACACTCTGCTGGACTACAAGGCCTCAAACTGCTTCAAACAGCCTTTTACTCTTATAGACTACATTTTGAATTTGAACATACGCCAACTTAATTTCTTTCCACATTCAAATATAGATTTGACAGCCCCATTGCAGGAAGTGTTAATAATTCATATACAGTACTGCTATAGTGTCAGAGTACAATATAAAAAGGTAGCTAAAAGTATTTTAGCTAAAAAGCTAACAGTGATAAAGCTAGCTGATCTATGATCATAAAACTATTTCCATTAATAAATACAAATCTCTGATCTTCATGAAGAAGCACAAGGGAAATAAAATCTTGGACGTTATTGTGTTTCGTTGACATTTTGCTGTATTATTGAATGTCCCCTTGCTCATAATAAGAAGTATACCAAACTTCAAGTAGCATTAACTTGCTAACTTTGTCATCATTAGCCGTCTTTAAAAGGTGCAGCACCTCATCGAGTAATGGTTTGGTTTGTATTTTTTATATAGAGCTTTTCTAGTCTTGATGACCACTCCAAGCGCTTTACAGTACAGTTTGCCATTCACACATATTCATACAGTGCATCTATTAGCAGCACTTTTTTTTTTGTTCTATTAGGGGCAATCCGTTCAGCATCTTGCCCAAGGACACTTCGGCATGCAGATGGAGAAGACTGGGGATCAAACTGCTGACCTTTTGTTGGAGGAAGACCGCTCTACCCCTCAGCCACAGCCACAGCCACCATGGTTAATGGTCTGTATTTATATAGTGCTCTTCTAGTCTTGATGACCACTCCAGGCCATTTAATTTTTTTATATTCACCCATTTAGACACACATTCATTCAGTACATCTATGTGCACCACTTTCTCTATGAGAAGAGGCAATTTGGGGTTCAGTATCTTGCTCAAGGACACTTCGGCATGCGGACTAGGGAAGAGTGGGATCAAACCGCAGACCTTCTGGTTAAAGGACGACCGTTCTAACCCGCCTCAAGTAAAATGAGCTGGTCCTGTTGAGTCTATAAAAACAACAAACAAAATAATGGTTTGGCTGATGGATCACAATCGGTCCTCAGTGCAGCCTGGATGCATTTACACCATGTGGTTAACTTCTGTTTAATTTTATCATGATCATGCAAAATACACTTTAATGCCAGGTGTGAATGGGGTATACATTTAGTTTCTTTTGTATTCTAATTAAATCATGATTAAAATAACACTAGAAAGTTTGGTGTTTGTATTTATACTAAAAAAATGTTGTTTAACTTTTACTTATTAATTAATGTTACAAATTTTTGACTCTCTTAATATTTTTTTACTGGCTTTTGTCAGTTTTGGTCCATAGTTTCCATTTCAGGCATGTGCATCGGATCATATTATAGTCGAAGATGTGTAAGAGCTGCTGGGATATAAAGATTGCAACACCACCCCTGCAAAATCTGCTGAATATGAGTTAATGCTGGAGGTACTGTAAAAAGAAAACTACTGGTCATTATAGCACTTACTCAGCTTTGAAGATAATTGACTTTAAAGTAAGTCATTACCTGCTCCTAAAATAAATCCTAAAATGAGAGCAAAATCTGATTTGGTAGCAAAAAATAATTAGCGTCTTTGGCTTCAATTATTTTTCTCTGAGAACAGCTTTTCTATTATTTTATAATGACTCTCTTGGGTGAGATTTGTCATGCAGAAAGAAGAAAACAAAATGCAGAAGGATGCAGTAAGGGCCTTTGGTTGCTATTCTGAATCACAGTCAGCCTCAGGTTGGTCAAGCTTCCAGCCATGGTTTTTGTCTTTAGGTCCCTGTAATTGCAGCCAACTCTCAGCCAGGAGGTCCGGCTTCAGTCCTTCCATTCATAAAGCTCAAAGTGCCTCTTAGTGGCGTATTTGGTTTATTAAAACGTAAAATCTAAGCCACCGTCACTTCCCAGTTCAAACACTATCTTTAGCTCCTGCTTTCCACTCTCCCTCAATTATTCTCCCTTTTCTCTCAGGCACCATGGCATCCTCAAATCTCTGGGTCAAATGGACAAAGACAGTGCAAAAACAGAAAATATAAAAATCAAGATGAAAATACAGAATTTCACAAGGGTTAGGGTTAGGTCACAAGTTACAGATCAGCCACTAAAAGGACCTTGTTGGGAGACAATTTCCACAGTCATGAATGAACTCTGCACCTCGATTTTTGCGATAATATTTAGAAAGAAACAAATCTAGAACTTTTGTGTCAACTGGGTAACTCCATCTGCTCATGAGAATAAAGAGATAGAAAGTCCAGCAACAGCTAACAGACCTTTGTGGTGAGACTGTTTCCTCAATCACTGTTTCCATGGACAAGAATAAACCGTCAACTACCGTTCAGTACTAGCCAACCTGATAATTATCTGTTGATAGATGCTAATCACAACAACACACTGCGGTAAAAGAAATGCCAAGTATATAAAGTATTTTTAGGGCTATAGTCTACCAAAGAAAATCCTGGCCGACTGAAATCATACCTTCTCTTCGTCCAGTGAACTGAGTTCACTCCTAATAGCCTTATTCATCAATGAATCATGAATAGCGTAAATCCAATCCAATTTGTCAGTGTCTTCTATGTGTGTGACACCGCTTTTTCACAAGGAGATATTTGTTCTCTTTTCATTTTTGCGTCTGTCGCGCGTTAGAAGCTTAATCAACCCCCCCACTCGCTCGTCATGAACACAGAGGGGGATCCCCTATGTCTACATAAGTTTAACTTAGACCTTGCATTACACCTAGCAGTCTCATTCATGACTTGGGCAAGTCACAAGTTGTGAAAACGGGGAGGGTAGTTAGTCTGTAACTTCCACTGCCGAAAAGACTATTTATATAGCACTTTTCTGACCAATAGGAATTTTGGTCAAAGGGAAAGCTCTATAAACCCACAGTGAGCTTTAGGCAATTCAGAAAAGGGGCTGAGAGTTAGGCACTAGCTGGTGAACAGATAGTGTAAAATTTAACCAAAACACAACGAAAAAGGTAGAATATTTTCAAACTTCCTTTCATGAGGTGTCTCACAAATACAATACAAACACTTGAAAAATGATTAACAACTATGTAAAATTTCCGTCCATTGATGACCAAGGAGCAAAACAACTTTAATTCAGGATTTTTTTTGCTTATACATACTATACATATCAAGACAACGTGTAAAACAGAGAACATGTTGGGGGACAAACCCCTGTCATCACCAGTGTTAATTAAAGCCACTGAAGGAGCATTAAGTCATGTCTGGAGAGCAGCGGTGGAATGTTAAGATGTTTGGAGGGGCAAAACAATGGTTACAGCAGACCCTTTCCTGTAATACCACCCACCCTGCCATCAGGCCACGTGTGAAAAGAGACTGAGGACCACTCCATATCACTCCATCAGTTCTGCTTTCCCATACGTCTCCACTCCTAATTACATGTTTATGCACTCTGACTGCTTTTTGCCGTGAGCAGCGTGAGCTTATCCAGTAACAGCATGTGAATCTAAGTGAGCGTTTACATTTAAGCTACCAGTGGCCAGATTTAGATAGAGAGGCATTAATTTTGACACACCAAAAAAGAAAAGAAAAGATCCAAATGAAATAAAAGGCAGCCACGAACACAATGCGGTCACAGCCACTTTCATAGTGAGATGCAGTGGCATATCTGCAGCTTAGAAAGTTGTTAAATGTCGACTCCACCCCCCACAATACTCTGTCATTTAATTCAAAGAGTTTACCAAAGATGCCCACAGCTCACTGAGTGCTCATCTGTGGCTGCTGAGACGTTGGCAATTTAAAAGATATGGCCTAAGGGAAGGAAAGGGAAGGCTCTTCCCAAACCAGAGCTCTATTACAAAGTGGAACAATTCGGACTGTTATTTACTGTATATGTGTTAAATCAACATTTGATCGTAAATTCAACCGTCAAGATTTATACAACTGTCAAATGTCACTTTTCTCTTTTTGTGTTTTTCTCATTATTCCTTAATTCTTAGCTGGTTTTTTTCAGCTTTTTGGGTTTTTTTTTAAAGTCTCAAGGATAAAAACTCAGTTTTCTGGTGAGAAACATAAAAGTTTCTCCACTATCATTCATCCAAACTTCACCAAACGTAGTGTATACCATGTAAGGCTACATAAGGCTACCGGATTTCTCAATTTCACCTTTCGAGTGTGCTACACCAAAAAAACAAAATAATAAACATGACAAAGTTATAAGCAGATAATCCATATCTCTCATAATGAGTAATTCATTTTGATTAGGAGCGCTAAAAACTGACTTAGTTCCGAACATTAAATTTGGCAGACTATGTGCTTTGCATTGTCAAAAACTGTTGCGATAGCGCCACCGTGTGGTCAGATATTGTTTTCTTTGATTGATACTTTGATGTCCCTTGATTTAACTACGATAACGTTCTTTTTTTATGCATCAGTTGTTAATGGCAACAGCAAATGTAATGAAATGCTTATTCTTCAGAAAATGCAGAAGTTCTAGTTGTAGCATCTTAATTCTGGCTGGTATTGAAAAACACAAATGTAAGGCCTCAAGCAGAAGGATTTCCGAATCCTCAACTGCTATTACACTGTGAATCTGAGTGCAGACCTGCAGCTTCTCACAGCAAAAAGAGCAAAACCTCACTTCTGCCTCCCAGTGTCTTCAAGCTGAACTGTGGTTGACAAAAATCACAAAGACAATCCACACACATAAACCTGCCATCATTATGATTTAAGACTTTACTATGCAAATATTTTATTATATTTAATATAGAGCTGGTGGCAAGTTCAGAAATACATCTTAATTGGTGAACACTGCCTGCTGTCTTTCAAACCCAAAATTGACCTACAGTTTCTTTGAAAAAGAGATTCTAACACTTTCAGGTATCTATTTAAAGCTAAGTTTAAACTCAGATTTAACCAAAATTGAGTGAAAATAGTCATCTGGTACATATAGTCCACCACAGCCTGCCTGTTGCACGGTCTTCAGACTGGAGGAAAATATTGTCACACTCACACAGTCTTTACTTTTCCAGAAAAACAACCTGTCACAAGCCACATGGTCAATTACTTTATGTCTTTAGACTACACAAACAACTTCTGTATGTTTGAGCAGCTAAAAATACTAAAAAAGGGACAGTAGCACTGTCAGTTTAAGCAATCTGACTCATATATAAAAAGCGCAGAGATCAAAGTGTAGGATGCAAGACTGAATAAACTAGGCTAACTTTGAGAACTGCACAAACTGTCTGCCACAATCTCAACTATTTATCATCTGAAAGAGATAAATCATGAAATTAACTTGTCTGTAAAATGTCACCAAACAGAATCTGACAAGAGTCTCCTCACGGCTGCTCTCTGCACACAGAATGAAGCAGAAGAGGGCAGGGAGGAGAAGGGAGGACCATCACCCTGAAGTGACTTGCCTCCTGAGGACATGGCACCCATCATTAAAAGATGACATCAGAGCAGGGAGGGCCTTCCACGTGAGGTAGACCCTTCAAGATACTGGAGAGTGGTTCAGTATAAATACCTTGAGCCCAGTGCCCTGGGAAGCAGCAGCTGCCACTCAGACTGACAGACTCCACAACCAAGGATATAACAGCAAGGCACTCGGACAGCAGGCCCCCGACCCCCCCCAACTGTTTCTTTGGAGCGTAAACCTACACGGTAAGATGGCTTTTTGTGTTTGATTTCAGGTTAGTGCAGTGAAAGGAGATCCCAGCTGCAGCCAGGCTCTCACTGAGGAGAGGGCCAGTGGTAGAGCACTGCCGGTTGATGGAATTACAAGTGTAATGAGCCATGTGCTATGGCTGAGTTTACACTGAGAGAAAATAAGATAACAATGCTTCTGCTGCGACAAAAAAAACACTTTTGACAAAAGGTGTAGCTGTAGCTGCTCAGAACTGCATGAGTATGACCATTATTTTCAGCCATGTCCTCATTTTGCATCACTTTCAAGAATATGAGAAATGCAGTGACACATGGGCTAAGCAGCTCTGATATTATCATTCACGCTCCTTTAATTGTCATTTGAGGCCAACATCACTGCTCCTCCTCATAGTTGGATTTTGTCTTTGCAGGTTTGGCTTCACAAGATGGATCTGAGGGTAACAAGCGTTCTCCTCGTCCTCCTGGCTTTGGCCGCGGCAACCCCTGAAAGGTACCACCACGTGCCGAGAGTGAACAAGGGTCCCTACCCCGTCAAGAGCCATGGTGAGTCAAGTGTGTCTGTTCAACCAATAATTGTTCAGGTTAAATCAAGTTAGAACAATGCAGGTACACTAGTAGTAAGATAGATACTTTCATTTATACAAACAGAGATGGTTCAAATTTAACTGGGGTCAATTGGAAGGATAAGAAATCCTGTATATTTTCTTTACTTTTAGTTAAATAATTAAACTCCTTCCAAATACATTGTTTAATTCAAAATCACTGCTTGTAGAGTGCATCAGCTCCATAACCCATCAGGTTTTGTTTAAATATTCAAATAAATCTCAATGAATGAAATAATAAAAGTGACACTTAAGATTAAGATGCTGACAAGAAAGACAGCAGGTACACACCAAAGATGTTCTACAACAGTCAACAAATGAAATATAGTTATAGCCTTCTTTTGAATAATATTTTGTGTAAAGCACCTTACATAGAAGAAATGCAGCTCAAAGTGCTTTACATGCAATATGGATGAAAACAGAAACATGTTAAAATGTAATTCAAAAAATACTAGTAACTCACTCTCCATGAAATGACTTAACAATCGCAGAAAAAAGTCCCATTACACCCATAGCCTGAATCCCTAATCTGAAAATGTGAACCTCCAACAAGGAAAACAAGGCATTTCTGTTAATTAACTGTAAATTCAAGTCATCATGACACTTATCATCATCATTATCATCACCACTCCTCTGACCTTGTGCTCAAATTCAGTCTTATGTATCTTGGCAAGAAATTAGAGGCCCCTCCCTCATCAACTGTCAGCAAGGTGCACACCCAGCAGGTCCCTCCCAGTGTCTCATAGGCTGAGAGTAGAAGGATTCGGTTGAACTGCTGAACTGCTGTGAATGTGTCGATTTGTATATAACTGAGAGGGCAGGACTAGCTATAAAAGTGCACTTGTGCCCTGGATAAATAATAGTTTAAGAAGGAATTTGTCATTTGTAATAAAAAATAAACTTTGGTCATGGTGTAACACTGTATTTTATAACCCAATTAAAAAAATATTCAAATTTTACATTAAAGGGTTGAGAATGTATTTCTCCAGCTTTGCTTTTGAAGAGGTTTTGATGTGGTTTGACTGCTGCCTTTGTGTATAAAAAAGCACAACATTAAGTCGACAATGAGAGCTCAAATCTCTAAGACAGATGTTGCTACCACGTAGCAGGCGCGCCCTAACAAACTGCTTTGTGGTTTTAAAAATCACACCATACAATGAGAATGAATAAAAGATGAAAACAGCACAGAATGCTGAGAAACAACAGTAAATCCAACACACCACAGCAAATTTACTATAACTTCACACTGCAGAGAAAAAAGCAAATTTCTTCCAAAAAAATAGACAAACCAACAAATGAAAAACAAAAAAACTACTCACACTTAACCAAAGTGAGAGTGAAATTTGGTAGAACAATGAGTAGACGTATGGTAGTACTTTGAAGGTTTTGGCTCAGCTTCTGTGGTCAGTATCACCTCCAGGCTGCCAAAAGGTCCAGTTCTGGCCCATTTATTCCCTCATGGGATTTCAGGCACAGCCGTATGTGGTTTGAAAATGACAGCCCTGTCAAAGCAGTTTCCTCGGAAAAACACCATTTCAAAAGAGAGGCCAACACTACTGTTTGAGTCAGGTCTCTTTTGGCAACAATAGCAACTTTGTCACAGATGCTTTTGTGCGTGGTACAAAAATATTAGAATTAATAAATTAGCAACTAAGATTAATTTCAAAAGTTGAAAACTTAAAAAAAATTGAAGACACTGAAAATAAAACGGTCTGATCAGAAAACTTCTTGAATGTCCCAATGTTCCCAATCTGTTAAAACCCTGTGATCCCTCTATTGTAATATATAAGTAAAAGGGAAAAAGGATTGTTCTTATGTTGACTATGGTGCTACATATAAATTTGTGAGCATTAACCTCCAGTAAAATAGGAAATCGACATTATGTACCAGATTTGTGCAAAGACATGCATTCAATTGACCTTGCCCATGAACTTTTCGCTATGTGGCAGGAAATGCATCAAATTAATGTTGACAACTTGACCACCACTACATTCATGGCCATGGGCAGTGCAGGAAATTAAAGGGTGCAGTATCGAACAGGCAAATTAAACTGAAATGCACAGAAGCTGGTGTACTGAGTCTCACGCCAGCAGACTTCAGCAGACTGGTGGTGCTGTGAATACTATCCTGGGAGAAGAAGGAGTCCTGTCCCCACACCCTACACCACAATCATAGGGAGAAGTGTTTTATATCAGTTTGTTGTTTTAGGGAGTAGAGTACCAAACGTTGGGTTATCCAAGGACCAGGGAGTTGTTATGTATAATAAAATTATGTCTAATAAAAATTCAAAAGGTACGTGGAGTCAGATAAATGTTTCAAAAAATGTTCTTGATCATATACACTCCATTTGGGTATTACTAAGTACTATAAGCCTTGCTTCTTGTATGTTTGTAATTTCTATATCTACATACAGTATCATGTAAAAATACTGTGCAATATCCTTTTTTACACTCAAAGCTAATGATTTGGCAAAACAGACTGACAGTTCCAAATCCAATGATAAACTAAATATATCTATCTTAGATGTCCTGCAACATAATCAACTTGTACATCATATTAGCAAAATAATTATATCACATGCATCTATATTTCTATCTTCCCTAGCCGTTGCAGGTGAGCAAGGTCCTCCAGGAGAACCAGGAGAACCAGGCCCAATGGGACCACCTGGATCTCCTGGACAAAGTGGTGTAGGGCATACTGGACCACAAGGCCCACAAGGACCCGCTGGACCCCCTGGCTTCACTCAAGC
The DNA here is from genome assembly GCF_009819705.1 of Hippoglossus hippoglossus. Taxonomy (NCBI): domain Eukaryota; kingdom Metazoa; phylum Chordata; class Actinopteri; order Pleuronectiformes; family Pleuronectidae; genus Hippoglossus; species Hippoglossus hippoglossus. Next base: position 19,616,848 of record NC_047174.1, read on the forward strand.
AGGTAAACCTGGTACCCCTGGTGGCCCTGGAAAACCAGGTGCCCCTGGCATGCCTGGTGACAGAGGTGCAAATGGGGCACCTGGACAAATGGGGCCCAGAGGTGGACCTGGTTCATCTGGAACACCCGGACCTGCTGGACTTTCTTCTGCTGGAAGACCTGGACCAAGTGGTAGTCCTGGAGCAAATGGACAAAGAGGAGAGTCTGGCCTGAAGGGACATCCTGGTATTCCTGGTCTTCCTGGCAACAAAGGAGAGAGAGGTATTGGAGTTCCTGGTGTTCAAGGACAACCAGGCTCAGTTGGACCAATGGGTCCCTCTGGTATGCCAGGGAAACCTGGAGTTGGTAAACCTGGTGCCCCTGGCTATTCTGGTGAGCCTGGCAAGGGTGGCATGCCAGGAAGAGATGGTGCTTCAGGGCCAATGGGTATGACAGGACCAAAGGGTCACACTGGCGCTCCAGGCACAGGAGCATCAGGAAAGCCAGGCCAAAATGGTACCCCAGGTATGAATGGACCTATAGGGCCTAAAGGTCCACAGGGTCCAGCTGGTCAGCCAGGCTCCCCTGGCATGCCAGGTGTTGGCAAAACAGGTGAATCTGGAATTCCAGGCAACAGAGGAGCCCCTGGCACTTCTGGAACCACTGGTCAAAAAGGAGAGCCAGGCCCAACAGGTTTTACTGGTCACCCAGGTTCTACAGGTTCCATAGGCCCAGGTGGTCCACAAGGTTCAAGGGGATTTCAAGGTGAGGCAGGCCCAACAGGACCCAAAGGTGACATTGGTATGGTTGGTGCCCCAGGCCAAAGAGGAACCAAAGGTGATCAAGGAGCTCAAGGTTTCACTGGAAAACCAGGTACCCCTGGAGCAGTAGGCCCTGCAGGAAGTACAGGTCACAATGGTCCACAGGGTCCAAAGGGTTCACAAGGTCATGGTGGTGCTCCAGGACTCCCTGGTTCAAATGGCGCCCCAGGACTTAAAGGACACACAGGTTCCTCAGGAGCACCAGGAAAGAGTGGTGAGAACGGAAGACCAGGACCCATGGGACAATCAGGTCCCTCTGGTCCAGCCGGCCCCTCTGGACTTAAAGGTCATGCAGGTCTTCCCGGCCCACCTGGTCCAGCTGGCTTCACATCTAAGGGCGTTTCTGGTCCTCAGGGTCCACCTGGAAATCCAGGGTCAAGGGGTCATGATGGTCTTCCAGGCGCAGCTGGTCCTCCTGGTCAACCTGGCCAACCAGGAGAGGTGGTCTACCACCATGAGAAGAGCATGCCAGTCAAGTCCCATGAGGTTGTAATGTCTCATGAGATGATGAAGGCACCCATGTCTGCATTCAGTGCTGTGTTGACCAGGGCCTATCCCGAAGCGGCAACTCCTATTCAGTTCAACCAGGTTCTGTACAATGGGGAGCACCATTATGATGCCAACAGTGGTGTATTTACCTGCCAGATTCCCGGCCTCTATTATTTCAGCTATCATGTTCATGTCAATGGTGCAAACGCATTGGTGGCTCTCTACAAAAACGAGGAGCCTATTGTTTTCAGTTACGATGAGTACAACAAGGGCTTCCTGGATCAGATGTCAGGCAGTGCTGTGGTTATGCTGCATCCCGGTGACAGAGTCTATGTACAGGTCCCTGATGAGGAGAGTAATGGTATATTTGCAGCAGATAATGTTCACTGCACTTTCTCTGGGTTCTTGATTGCCTCAACGTGATTTCACAAGTCCAAGTACACCTCAAAACCTTACATACATTGAACTACTCAGAGAAATAGATCAGTTTTCAAGATTCCAATTTGAGATTTTGTATTGAAGAAAAATCTAAACTTTTAACTGCCTCATTCATATATTTACTATTATGAAAAATTCAAATTCATCCCATTTCCCAGTTCATCTTGTGTGTTCCTTGGCAGATTTAGGAATCATGAAACAATATTGGAAGATATCTCAAGTGGTGCTTTACAACTGCCTGTAACATTTACAGTATGTCTTATTTGTGTTTGGTTTTTTTCATGAGTTTTTTTAAATTTCCTGTAATATACATACAAAATACAAACAAAACAGTTGTATTATATGTTATTAGTGATCAGCACATTCTCACAAGCACTGTGACTAGAAAAAACACAGAATGAGAAATTTCAACTGCATATTTTTCAAAACAACTATGTCCCATTGGATGTGTTAAGTTATGTACCACTTACTGATCAATACACAGAATAAAAGTTCTAGTCTGAAAAAGAAAGATCCTCCCTGTGTATTGTGTGTTTTTCTTCCTTATAGTGGGGGTCTTTGACAAGAAGACATCAGTGGTGAGCAATAAACTAAAACAATTGTGTATGCTTTGGAATGAACAGCATACCTTTGAATGCAGATGTGTTGTAATTGTGGTCAATGGCAGCGACCATGTCCTTCCAAAAGTCGGAATTCACCTCATTTCCTCGCTGTTAACAGGAATATATAGTTAGATTTTAATATGTTTTTCCAAGTGGAAATATCAAACATTAATATGAAGCCACACAGTCTAAATTATAAAGTACCTTGTGCAGCATGTCCACAACTCTTCCACAGAGAAGAGCCCCAGGTAGATCAAAGTAGTTGTCATAGAAATAGTACTTTGCTGCAAAGAGCAAAATAGATAAGTAAATCAATGAAATCCAGTGAAAGGTGAAGTAAAAAAAAATCCCAGATAACACACATTAGCTGACATAAGAGCCAACAGCACACAGCTATAGGTATTAAAGAAGGATATAAAAATACCAGATCTGGTGAAGGAGGTATTGAGGCTGTTGAAGTGCTTCCACTCCCGTTTAGGACCATAATGTTTGATTATCTCTTCTATGCTGAGGTCATTGGTTCCATGTGTCGCTCTGATCAAACAAGAAATAAAACTGTTATCGCACTCAATCAGTGAAAACAATGAGAACCTGTACAAAGAGAGAAAAGCAACCTACCGCAAGACAGTTCCATCTTCAGCCAACTTCACAAGGTTTCCATCCTCCAGATCCACCACTAGTCCTTTAAAACTAGACACAAAAGTTAGGAAACTATAAAGACAGGAATCCATATCACCACTGTTGTCCTGTATTTAGCATGGAACAAAAATATTTACTATATTTGATATAGTCTTGCAAAAATGCCAGACAATATCACCTCATTGCCTTTAAGATTCCGTCAAACTAAACGACTTGACGAGATGAAATTATTATTTAGATGAAATTTAAAGGTTCACAAGCCCAAGGGTCAGGGACCACTGGACCATCAGTAGGTTCTAGATGTGTGCAGCCTAGCTTAGCACAAAACTGAAAGCATGGAGAAACTGCTGGTCAACAGGCAACTCAGACAGAGAAAAGCCTCCAAAACCAACTCTAAACTAAATCACGTCAAATCTGCATGATGTGGTTTAGTGTCACATAAACCCTAAAACTATTTATTATATAAAAAAATATATAAATTACTTACAAACAAAATAATAAAATCCATATTTCATCATCTCATCAGTGTTGGCATTGTTGCCTGGCCTATAATTAGAGCATTAACCATTGTATCTCTTTTTTAAGGCTGACTCACTGATTGCAGTTTTGGCTGATTCCCATTTCCTTTCTTTATAAGATCTATAATTGACAGCATACACAAAGATTTTTGTAACTTTGCTTTAATGTAAACATTAACTGTATCATGGGCTATTAAAATAACTTTTTACATTTTCTCCAAAGCTGCACAATGTTACAGGAACGTCACTCAAGACAAAACGAGTTACAAGTTACAGGACAGAGCTTTTTTATACAGATTAAGAACACAAATAAAAACAAATGGCATAAAAAAAAATGTAACCTATATCCTCAAGAACTTATAATAGCTGGTTATCTGCTGCCCCTTGATTTCAATAATTTAACAGCTTTGGTCTTTTCATTACTGGTGACAGAGCAAAAAAAGACACCTGGCTCATGCTCTGCTCTCTCACTAGCTTTAGTGTCTTTGAAGAACCCCAACATTAGTGTCACTTGAAGCAATATTTTTAATTCCAGGTGATTAACTTTTGCTGATAAATCAAAGGTCAACAAAAAATATTCATGATATTTCCAAAAATAATCGAGCGACAAAGGCTATATTGATTCAGAAAATGATTCCACATTATATTATGTCATATGATAAGTGACGTCATTAAGATGTGACACTGAAGTCAAAATATATATAACCTATAGGACTATAGAAATGACCCAAAGCTCAAAAATGCATTTATAATCATATGGTAGGAAAGACATCATCCTGATGTCACTATGTAGTCAGAAAGTGATATAGTAGGTGTAGTAATGCATTAACATTTGCAAACAATAAGACCTAGAGTTTATTTAGCATAACCAAATGGGGCATTTCAATGATATGGTGTAAATGATGCCACGATGATGGGAAATGTCATTATTATTTTAACAATAGAATTATTAAATAATAATCATAAAAATTACTATCATGATTATGATTCATATTATTATTCATGCATCCATCCACCTAATGTTTTTCATTAAGTTTGACATTAAGCTGTGGAGGAACAGCCACAGTCACATTCAATGTGACTGTGGCTGTTCCTCCACAGCTTAATATGGCTGCATATGTATTAGATATTAGGAGATTTCAAAGAGACGGAATCCAATGTTATTGCTTTAGACGTGGGTATTATATGAATAAAGTTTTTATATCCCTGAAAGAGAAACATTAAGGTATTAATTAGAGCTTTTTACATCATACTTCCCCTCTAGGCTGTGGAAACTGCTGCTGCTGACTCACCAGAAGTCCCATGTAGCAGGGGTTAGGTTCAGCAGGTCCTTGTCATAGCCTTTATGCTCCACTAGATACCTGGCAAAGCTCTCATAGATGAGCTGCAAACACATACAAGAAATAACATCAGATTGAGTATTAAGCAAATTACATGAAAAATATAAGTTCTTGTTCCAACCAAAGCCGATGCTGGATGATTTCTCCTTATCATTTCCTTATTAATTTCTTTGACACTAAATGTTGACAGTGCACATCTTTCAAAATTCATTAACGCTTTTTTTACTCAAACTTCTTTCTAGGTGTGATAATTGCGACATCACAGACACGCTGCAATACATAGTAAACAGTAGAGAGAAAGCACCATGGAGGGCAGTGACTGTGCTATGGCATCTTTTACTTGAGTCTCTTCAAACTCAACACCGATGGAAGAATGTTGGAGTGCTCCTCAAACGGTTGGAATTTGAGGAGTAACAGAAGTTACCGACAGAAGTGACAAACCTTCATTGCTTCTGGGATGTATGAAAGTGGATATAAATGTGTGTATCCACCCGGTGTCATGTTTACATCACTGCTGATTGGAGCTGGAGCTGTTAAATAGCTTATTATTAAAAAATTGATTGTACCATTTCACACTGAAAACAACATCCAGATGTTAGTGGGAGTTAGTGGGTTTTATGTCTAAAGATGTTTTCTGTCATTTTAACTAGTTCTTACTAAACTGATGTATGTTTAAGTCTTCATGTTTCTGAGAAGTTTGATTATAATTAGTTATTTGATGCTGTAAAAATGGGGTGAGACATCATCATTGACATCAGAGACTGACTGTTGATTGGTCGGGCAGAAGTACACACGGAACCTTGATACCGAGGCTGCACTCCACGATCACTACTGCACAGACTGCATTCTCGTAATCCTCGGAGGATCCAAGAGTTATCAAGTCTTCGTTCCAACTTCTGTGTGTTCATGTGCTTTCAAGTCAGAATGTGGAAAAACATTGACACTGTGAACAACATGTGTTGTATTTATGTGTTAGAGCGTTTATACAACACCTTGACATTTCCTTCCAAAAAATATATAGTGTATAGGTGTATATTAGGGGATTTTGAGAGATGGACATACAGTTTGGACTTTGTATTAAAAGCCCTCTATTTAGAGCTGATTGTAAAATTATGTTAATTGGTTTATGGGTGATGATATCAGTAACTTGTAAACACGTATACCAACATTTTCGCAGCTTTTCCAAGTTGTTGTTCCAACTTGAGATGGCATTCACGTGAATTTACCTCGGCGGGAAGACATTTCTCTGATTATTCCGACACCACATGAATGCACAGTCTGGCCCTGAATGACATCGCCAGCACAAGATGGCAGCACCCGTGTCCAGGATATGTTGGCCTCATTTTTGTCCAGTGGGAGGAAGTGGAGACAGGTCAACCATCTTTACCTGCAGTCACTAGACATCACACGCTGCCATCTGATTTGTGGAGATTTTGATTTCATCAAGTTATATACATTTTTGACTCCCATTAAATTAGTATTTATTTTTGCAATATGCATTGACCCTTGCTTGAGTTTTATGAGAAATATTTAGTATCAATTAAATCAAAGAAATGGTATCAGCAGTAGTAAACAATGAGATCCCTGCAGTGCATTAACTGGACTATACATGGGACATGAGAGAGCATGAGTGAACTCCAGGTGAGATGAGACTGCCCATCATGATGCTGAGCTGTGGTTCAGTCTCTTTATGTACGATCACGGTGGATGGTGATGTGAGAAGCTGCTGGCTGCCAATAGGCCTCGGAGGGGGGGGGGAAGGTTTGAAGACATGGACTGTGAAAGAGCATCAACCTGTGAGTCACGCAGAGAGACTGCAGCATCAGTCCGCGCACACACGCATCTGTCTACATGCGACCACCGACCGACCCACAACAACACGCGTTCCCACCGTGTCCGTTCATCACGGGCCACACTGAGGTGACGAGCGGCCGCCGAGCCTATCGACAACTCGGAGCTATTTTTAATTCAGATGTGTTGCGGCGGATCGAAGCGGCACTGCCACCGCATGACTGTCGCTATCACGCACACACACACGCACACTCACCCTGGAGGTCTCCTTCAGATGGTAGCGGCAGAGCGTGTGGTCCAGGTCGAAGCCGATCACATCGCAGTCCGACAGGCTGAAGTATTCGCTCATTGTAGCTGGAGCTGCAGGACGCTAGTGCACACACATGAACTCGTGCACGGCAGCACCACACTACCGATGAGTCAATGTCACCGCCTGGGTGAGAGAATGGGGCTGCGCTGTGCACGCGCTGTGCCCACGCTCAGTCCTCGCTCACCGTGGCGCGGAAAGAATCCCCCCGTGCCGGTTCCCTCTCAGCCAGCACCGACCACCACTGAGCGGCGATCGTCAATGAGTTGTCCGCTCGGCGCCAAGAGCTGAAGCTCGTGTGCGCCAGGAGGAGGCGGTAGAGAGGCGACAGGCGAGTGCGTACAGTGCTTCCGGGTGTGCAACGAAACCGTAATGCTCCGTATAGGTGCGCAAAGGGAATTTGTAAAGCGCATTCGGATTTTTCAGGGCCGGTTAAAACTTTGGGAAGCAAGCATTAGCCACTAGGCCCCTGATAACCCCCCTGTACCTAATATCTTGTGTACAAGGTGTAAAGTCTTTTTTGGTATGAAAATGCTACATTTTTTTAATAACTCTGACTAAATGTGTTTGTGAATTGGGATTACATTTACCTGGTATTAATACATGGCTGCATCCGAAATCACCTACTCATTCATTACCCTTCTATGTAGAGGTATATATGGCTTGGAGATGGTCTTATAGCCTTTACCTTTAACATGCTTGTCTATAATTTTCTTTCTAACCTCCCGAGACAACTCTCTCTCCTTTGCTTTCTGTGGTCCATGTTCAGTGTGGTACGCACCATGATACCAGCACAGTGACTACTTTCCACCCTTTAAATAGGCAGACTGACTGATTACAAGTTTGAAGACACCTGCGATGCTAATTAGAGGACACACCTTAGTTTAACCATGTCCCTATGGTCAAATGATTTTCAATCTTTTCTAGGGGTACCATCATTTTTGTCCAGGCCATTTTCATTAGTTCGTTTTTTTTAAATGATTCTGTTGAACCACAACTCAAAAGCAATGTCTGATTTTCATTAATTAATTTTCAGTACATTTTTATTTATTATTACTTTTGTCAGTTTCAAGTTATTTCAGTGACCATTGTGGGTTTTTCTTTCTTTAACAGAAGGGTACCAACAATTTTGTCCACGTGTGTATGTCTATGAAGCTATGTTGTTGTGTTTTCTTGGTTTTCTGTTGGTCTTAAGCATTAAAGACCACCCACAGGTGTCATCAATAGAGTTCAACTGCGTAAAAAATCTAATTCATTTTCTAAATAGAGCTTTTGATTATCAGCCATAACATTGTTACCATCCAATGTAGATTTAGCAGAAGCAACGAGATTGTGAAACAACATTATATGCCACAAGTATGTATGATATCAACTGGGTTTTAAGAAAAAGGTATTTCATTTGCAATGTCAAGAAGAAGAACTGCACTTGCCTCAATGCTCAGTGTCTCTAAGTGGTGGAGCTTGCTGTTACCATGGAAATGTATACCGCAACCGTGAAAATCGTGTCGGCTACGATTGGATCGTTCAGCGTTACTACATTAGGTTACTATACTACACACTATATGAAACCCTAAACATTCAATATATTGCAGAACTACACTAACAACAATGTTAAATTAAAGAAGAAGCTCACTGGAAGTCTTTGGCAAGGAATCATTTGCAATGGTTTATGGAATGCATAGTTCCTTCACTCTTAATTATATACACAGTCTTGCACCTTTGCCTTTTTTTTTACGATTTATTGCAATGTTGTTGTTCCATATTGAATGTTTCCCGAATGGGGACAGAGCTTTTGTCCCCAATTAATGTTTTTTAGTCTCCAAATGTAGCCAACGACAGAAACACACACACACAACAATAAATGACACATTGTTTTACTATCTCTTTAAAAGAGTGTCTGCTTGTAGAACGCATATCCTGAGAACAGTTGTTTGTCCATCGCAACAGCATGTTCACTTTACTTGCCGCTGCTCAGCTACTGCAGGTCACTTTTATATTTTCACAAAGAAAGCTGCAACGAGCATTAACACGGCGATGCAAACAACCCATTTCAAACAGACATGTTTAGGATGGAGACTGCACCAGTTTATTTGAATGAGAAGAAAAGCATGTGCACACTCAAATCTATCTGAGATTGTTGTGAGGAAACTCATTGACATAATACATTCCCTAGCCCCTTACTCTAACCTTAACCATCACAACTAAATGCCTAACCCTTCCAATTTGTGAGGACCAGCAAAATGTCCTAAGAATGATGGTATTGAACTAAAACTGGCCCTTATAACTATAGAAAGACATGTGCACACACACGCACACGTTTGTACATCTATCTTAGTGAGGACACTCATTGGCATAATGCATTCCCTAGCACCTTACCCTAACCTTTACCATCACAACTAAATACATAACCCTAACCTGACCCTAATTATAACCTTAAAATCAAGTCTGGTGGGTCAGAAAGTGAGGACCGGCCAAAATGTCATCACTTTCCCAAAATGGTCCTCACAAAGATATCTGTACAAGAGCGCAAACACACACACACACACACACACACACACACACACACACACACACACACACACACACACACACACACACACACACACACACACACACACACACACACACACACACACACACACACACACACACACACACACACAGGTAAAAGTACATAGCTAATGACCAGTGCTATGCTCCAACATGGCCGCCAGAGGACACCTGAGTGATGGTGACGTGGGCCGCTCCCCATTCCTGAGCAGGTGCAGGTGATTTCCACAGGGAAATGAACCATGGACTCCACTCACACACTCACACACAAAAACACACACACTTCCTTCTACCTGACTCAGTGTGCCCAGCTCGCTGTCTGATTCTGGGATTATCCACAAACCTCTCGTTGTTTTTTTAATGGATCGTCTATCATGAGCGCGGAGCAGGGATTTCCTCCCAAACCCACTTCCGTCTGTATTCCCGACACAGAATGACCCGCAGTGATTGACCGGCCATGGAGGTCCAGAAGAGTCTGTCTGCGTGTTGGCGGAGGTTTCTGGCGTGTTTCAAGAAGCCGGGTCAGTCTAAGGGGGAGAGCGGGTCCGAGGACAAAGTCGGCGCGGTGATAGTGAACCCCGCAGCCCAGAGCCGCGCAGCGCCCCCCGCCGAGAGGAAGAGCTGGCGGCCGGCGGACAACTCGGGGGACTTTTACATCGCCCTGTACGACTACTCCGCTCGCACCGAGGAGGACCTCAGCTTCCAAACCGAAGACATCTTAGAGGCTCTGGACAAAAGCACTGGTGACTGGTGGTTTGCCAAAGCCGTCACCGGCCTGTCCGCCTCCAAAAAGGGATACATCCCCGCCAACTATGTGGCACCTGTGGAGAGTATCGATGCAGAACCGTGAGTATTGTTGCTTGTGATCGTCCTCCTTGTTGTTCCTCTATCTGAGATGATGGACACATTTGGAACGTCTATGGTAGAGGGTAACTCACGATACCAAACATGGGCCACGATCACGATAATATCAAGATACAAGAGGAAAAAGTGAGAGATGTGTGTATTTATTCACTGGGAGTTTGACAGAAACTGAGATGAAACCATGTCCAAAAAAGTGCATCGAGTCTCATCTCGGTGTCTCTTTAGTCTTTAACACTGTGTGTCTTGTCAATGTCCACACGCACCATCACTCCAATGTAAAATAACCATAAACTGACAAGAGTCCAAACTATAACTAAATATCTTAATATCAAGATTTAGTGTCAGCATATCTATAGTCCTATCTCGAGTCAGGACAACGATATATTACGTGATCGATATTTTCTCCCACCCCTAGTCTATACTAACAAATATACAGTAGCTGTCCCCCCACTGAGGTAATCCACTGTAAAATGTGATGGCAGGCCACATTACTCTGACTTTAGTCCTGATGTTTTCAATCATGGGTTAAGCTGGTTAATAATTACCTGTGAGCAGGAGGACTAAGCTCACAGGTTAACAATTCCCAGGAAGGTAGGGCCCAGAAACACAAGATCATAACTAGTGCACCAAAACCGCCTGTGCTTGATGGACGGTTTAATGCGTATGACTGCTTCTGCAAGAAAATATCATTTGAGCTGCATGTTGTCAATAGAATATTTTGTCCAAGACCTTGATATGTTGATCTGTTATCTAAATGCGTCACAGAAACGTCCAACCTGGTTCTTTGCATTGTCATCCTGCTCTGCACCTCAGTCAAACCTGTTCCTGCTCAGCTGAACTCTGGTTGTTCCTGTTTGTGTTTTCAAGGATAAATAGTTTTTCATTACCTCGACCCGTCTTAGTTGCCATTTGTCATAGTTTCACTTGAGTCACATGCTGGATGGGAATGATGTGAGACAGAATGAATAAGTGGGTGTTGCATAACACCGTGTTGTAAAAATCTTACTGCTTGTCGAATACAAACATATCTGAGGGTAAAGCCTTTTTAAGCTCAGGCCGTACTTCTCTCTTTTTCTTTTTAAGTGTTAGGGCTTTAGCTTTCCATTTGAAATGAATCATTTACTAATACATCAGTGCATTGTATTTCTTGTTTTAACTTACTTTTAATCTGTTTTTGTTTAATTAGGGCCAGATTGGCCTGCCAGGGGCCCTGATCCACCCCTGTTTGTGGTAATTGAACTAAGTACTTGTTTTAGTATAATGCATCATTTGAAATCAAGGTAGGAGTAAAGAATATCCGCCTTAATGGATAATGCTGGGTAGTTAACAAAAATGACAATAGTAATTTGTCCATTCATATTTTCCAACTCCCTTACCCTTTCTCTGGCTCTCAACCCCAAGGACATTGGGTCCCACTGATGATATTTATAAATAGCTCATGAATATAGACTTTAATAAAATGTTAAGTCATCTCCTAAAACAGCAAAGAACTATAGTTCAGAACAAATGTTTCAGAAGCAGAAAGAAATGCACTACTGGTCAAAAGTTTTAGAAAACCTCCACATGGAAAATTGTTAGGCCTTTCTGTTCTAATAAAGCATAGAACAAATTAAATGTAGGACTTTTTAATCTTTATTGTTAGTCTACATTTAGACTACTCAGACTATTCAGCTGCCAAACACACTTTTAATGTTCAATTTATTTTTAAAGCATCAAATCACAACGTAATTCTTCGATGTTATGGCACTTTATGTAATGTGGTTGAGACCTTACAATCTTATGGAGAAACCCAACAGCTGTGGGAACAGTGAGCAATGAGTATTACACTTGGCTACAGTGGAACAGTTGTGTAACAATAGTGATGCGTATACATGTGGTAATGTTACTAATGATAACAGCAGCAATGATGGCAGCACTACTGCTTTATCTAAACAATAGGGTAATAAATAAATAATATTTGAATAGTAGCGTCACATCTGAACCCTTCAGCTCTGGAGTAAGAGATACATGCAGAATGACAGAAGTGGAGGGGGGGGGGAATGTCACTAACTGTAGTTCCTTCCCTCTCGTGTGTTGCACACTTATAGTTTACTTTGCTCTCAGCTTCTGTTCAGTTCTTCCCAAACCAGCTCCATGAGGTTTGAGTCTAGAGTCTGTGCTGCTCGGTAAAACCTCCGTCTGCTCTCTGTTCTTCTAATATTGTGACTATTAGCTTGCTGTAGGATGAACCTCTGATCAACCAGTCTTGTAGAAGTATAAAGTACTACTTCCTGCTGTAGAGTAATGGTGCATCAGAGGGTGTACTAACACAGCCTTTGTACCAACAGAGTTTGTAACGAACAACTGGTTGGGACATTGTTGAAACAGTTTGCATACCTTTTTTAAGGATTAATTTGCAGAAGGAAAAGTGAATGTGAACCAGTTTTTCAATCCCTCAAAAAGACCCCTTTCTGATACAATCTATTTTTTTACTTGAGGTAATTATACAGTGGGCTTGAATTGCTTACATTTCAATGAAAACTTGAACAAAGCAGGTGCTCTAAAACCTTTGACCTTCAGTGTAGTTTATTTGTTGCAGACTACTTTCAGCAGCAGATGAATCCATATTTCAGGCTCTGTTGAGAATTTCCAGCAACAATAAGGTGTATTTGTGATTCAGTGTAAATAAGCCTCACTGTTTATGTTCATGGTAGTTAAAGAACACGTCTCCATTAGACAATGTGGTTCACTGATGTGTTGTAATAGCTTGAGGACAACAATGGCAGTGAACAAGTCTGTTGGAGGTTTCTTTAAGTTAAAAGGGATTTTATTTTCTCTCCACGGTTACAAGTGTTTGCTCATTGTGGGAACCGTTGGGTTCATTAAGTTATTAGTATTTATACTCAAACATGTCTGGAATGTGCTTGACCACCTTCTTTGCCCAATTTCTGATTTCCAGATGGTATTTCCCCGACACCAAGCGTCAGGATGCGGACAAGATGCTGCTGGCTGGAGGGAACCGGCATGGTGCCTTCCTCATCAGAAACTCTGAGACCCAGACAGGAGACCTCTCCCTCTCAGGTGAGCTAAGATTAGAAGCTAAATCAGCAACATCAGTTTTTAATAAACTTCCCACTGAAACCATAGCTCATCAATATGAACATTATGCTACAAAAAATGAAATGACACAATCTCCTGTATATTTTGTAATAACAAATTACATTTTCTCTAACAATGGAGAATTCATAAGAAATAATATCATACACCCCCCCTACTCAATTTGATACAGTCAGGGTTTTGGCGCTACAACTTTGCTTGGTTGGGTATATGTATAACCAATATGCTTATTAGCTAGCTAATGTTAACTTTATATAGATATTGCTATTTAACTGGCACTGCTGAATCACTTTTCTAACTTCAACTTTATGATTCTTAATATTCTTTTGGACTATGTTCATTGTGGTTATTGGCCACTGTTTGGCAGATGCTATAGAGACATTTAAACGCCAAATAAAAAAACTAGAAGAGCGCATAGCAGTCCGTTTAAATTCAATCTAGCCATACCAAATTGTACACAATTATAGATATCAGTCCCCTAGATATGGCAGTTTTTTTTTGTATCTAGATCCATGCATTATTTCCTGTGAAAATGTCAAAACAAAGTCTTGTTTTTCACTCTTTCATTTGTACCTGTCAATCAGAATCTTTTGATTGTGAAGGCGACATTCATGCATATGCACCTTCGCCACTTCCATAGATTGAATGAATTCTGTGGGAAAAGCTACTGAGAAAGTTTTAATAATTTCCTGGACCCACCCATTTATTTGGATCCATACCAAACTTCAATGGGTTCCTTCCAGACCCACACTGCATCCTTCCATCATATCTTGTGGCAATTCATAGATAAAAGCAGAGCTAAACAAAATCAGATCAAAGATTTTTATGTACCTGATTAATTAATAACTATGGATGACAGAAGATGTAGTTGGTGTGGGAGGGAATGAACAAACTCTTGTACAAGTGTATTATTTCGTATTTTCATTGATACAAAATCCCTGTAAACAACCATTATTGCATTAGCTGACAATATCGAACATCTTGTTGTGTGTGTCTTTTCGCATTCCTCTGCCTGTGTGCTTCTCTGCTTCTCCCCAGGCAAGCACTGTTCAGTGATTCATTTGTTCCGTCCCTTCAATTAAATGATTGATGATTTGAAGGTCATCAAGTTAAATAAATAGAGACCTCTGCTGCTATAAAAGCAGTGTGATAACTTTATCTCTCTGTCTCATCTAATCTGTCTTTTCACTGGCCTTGCTCTTTCCATTACAGACAAATTCTTTCCATGCTCAGTCACTAACACTCTAGTTCATTTCACAAACACTATCCATGGGTTGATTTACTGTTTTAGTGCATGAATTATTAGGTCAACACCTGTGAGGAAAACAGTTGAATTGAAAAATACTGGAAAATAACATAACTTTGTGTTTTCATATTATTTTTCTTATAATTTTTTGCAATATTGACATCATGACAATGCAGAAAGTGACCAGGCTTAGTAACTTTTCCAGTCAGATTTAACATAGACTTCTGTATAAAAATTCAGCAACAACTTTATACATTCTGTATTTTCACACACAGTGATGGGTCTGTTAAATAAAAGCATTGTGTACTGTCCTGGTCAAGATGTTCACTGCCACCTTACCAGTACAGAAATTATTTTAAAGTAAATTATTTTATTATTTATTGTATACTAAGAATGTTTCATGAAATGTCCAAAGTAACTCAACAGCAAAAAATGGTTCCATATTGTGAAATTAAAAATATAGAAACAAAATGTACACTGCACATAATTATTGGTACCCTTTTGATTCATTTAAAATAACCAATGATTGATAGATTTTCAGGAGGGGCTTTGCATGTTATTTTCACAATTGCAAAGACAAGATGGTGTCAGAAATACCATTATATTAAAAAAAATACTTCCAAACCCTACAATTCAATTACCAATGATCCTAAAATCACTGTTTGAACAGCCTGTAATGTTATTAAGAAGTTCCACAGTCATAAATTGTTGAAACTGTGCTTAGAAAAAAACTGTGTGTGTGTCTGCAAAGGTTTGTAGCGATATTGCGAAAATCACATGCACGATTTCTGACCAGCTTCAGGCTCAGCAATCTGGACTGTTGGTTTCAGCCTGTGCCACAGGTCTGGACAGTAACCACGTAGGGCTCCATGTTTAGGGCCAAGGAGGACATCAGTATTGAAAGAAAGGCACAAGAATGCAAAACTAAGAGTTTTGTTGGTTAATGTTCTATGGAGAGATGAAGCCGAATTAGAGATCTTTTGGAATGAAGTGCATCAGTTTATATGTGTCCAAAATAAAGCCCATAAAGAGAGAATCGTCAACCTACATTAAAACATGGTAGGCCTTTGATCATGATATTCTGATTTGGCCGGCAATTAATGTGTCAAAAGAACGATGACATCTAAGATTACCAAGGCATCTTAGAGTGAAATGTGTTATCTAGTGTCAAGAAACAATGTTTGAGTCTTAGCGGGACCAAACATCCAAACCACACATCAAGCATCACAAAACACTGGTTCAAAAGTAAAAGATGGACTGTTCAAAACTGGCCAATGATGAGTCCTGACCAAATCGCATTATAAACCTTTGGATAGAGTTGAAATCAAAAAGGACTCTTGCAAGTTTAAAAGAGCTTGAGCACATAGCAGAGAGACTCACAGCAAAGAGGTGCTACACAAATGTAGATGACTACAGAAACATGAGAGTCCATCCTTGTTGGGTTAGGGTTAGGGCAAACAAATAATCGTGCCTGGGTTACATTCTGTGTTGGTATAAATTTATTTTTTTCCTTTTTATTTTTCAGTAACCTTGGACATTTTATGAAAACATTCTTGCTTAACAAAGCAGGTTAATTTGTATTTGTTTCAGACCATATTCTGAATAATTTAGCATGTTTGCACTCAGAGGTGCCAATCATTTTACCGGGACTGTATTTTTGTATATCTGTAATGGACATTTATAGTCAACTCCATAAGCCACTGTACTGTATACATTATTTTCTTATAAGTAATTGATCAAATGACCACATGAACTGTGAAAGCTACCATTCATAGTGAAAAACACATAGAGAATTATCACCAACTGTGCTTCCCTCATCTCTTTCAATTCGCCGTTTGGATTTAATGGCTCAAAACTTTACTGACCTGGTTCAGTCTCACTACTCTCTTCAACCTCATTTACAACTGCAGCAGGTAGCTGCCTTCAACATGACAGGACTTGAGTCTCGGGCATAAACCTAGATGCTGATGTGTCTTTCAGTGCTGGACGGCGGGAAGGTGAAGCATTACAAGCTGAGAAAAAGGGAGAATGGTCAATACTTTGTGTCGACGTCGAGATGCTTTCCAACAATTAAGGAGTTGGTAGAACATTACTCCGAACAGGCTGATGGCCTCTGTGTGCGTCTGGTTGAACCATGCAAAAAGGTAAAGCACACAGTGCTGTACAACATGAAGTAAACACACCCTGTTTATGTTTCTAAATTCCATCATTACCTTGTTCACCTATTGTTGCTGTGTAAAGATAAATTATCATCTTGGTAAATGGTAACTCTTCCCTGTAGATGGAGGCTCCACAGACTCATGGTATGTCCTACAACACAGTGGACCAATGGGAAATTGACCGCAACTCCATCAAGCTGCTGAGGAAGCTGGGAGCGGGTCAGTTTGGTGAAGTCTTCGAGGGCATCTGGAACGAAACCACAGCAGTCGCAGTGAAGACCCTCAAACCTGGTACATGAAATAATAATTTTTATTTTCTCCCTCCGGCAAATGATGCAGGGGAATAATACGATTGAGTCTGTTTGTCCGAAATCATTTAGTTTCTTCTTCTCTGTTTTTGGCTTGGTGCTACACAAATAATAAGTAAAAATACACTGAAAGCTGATTACACTGATGATATTAGCATAAAAATTAATTATGTATCTGAGTGATATGGCGTCATCTTTCTGCTGATGCCAGTTAGCTGCAGCATTCGAAACAATATGGAGACGGGTTAGGTGTTTGACTAAGAGGTGGATGGAACTGCACTAACCTAAACAAGAATTTATGACAACATGTAGAACCTTGTCTTGTGAGAAAAATTTATAAAAATCACTCTCGGGTTTCAGAAAGACTATACTGTTCATTCCCTGTATTGGTATTAATTTAGATGAAGATCTGACCATATATGAAGACAAATGTATTTATAAACACAAAATATAATTCACTGCTTCTTGCCACTGCTTTAGTATTCAAACTTGACACCAGATATTGTGCATCACCCAAGCTGTTGCTAAATTTGCAAAAAAACAAAACAAGATCTCAAAATCACAGAACATCTTTTCAAGGTACCATGGATCCCGAGGACTTCCTGAGAGAGGCTCAGATCATGAAGAGGCTGCGGCATGCCAAGCTGATCCAGCTGTATGCGGTCTGCACCATGGAGGAGCCCATCTACATCATCACAGAGCTGATGAAGAACGGCAGCCTGCTGGATTACCTCCAGAGTAAGACGGCCTTGTTTTAATCTACACATGTGATTACTACTGCTGCTTTATAACGGGATCAGAGTCCAATGACAGCCCTGCTGCGGCTCTTTGAAATCAGTCTATCTGCCTGTGGCAAGGGTCAGTCTACGGCTGAACGATACGCCCAAAAATGATGTCATGGGTTTGTCAATTCTCTTCTCATTGAGGAAGAGTTTAAGACATGACTGCTAAACATGACTACGATATGAGGTAGAACAATGATGTGTTGTATCTCCTCACTGTGTTTATACAATGCATAAGCAATATATCAATGTTATATTCTTGTTGAAATTTATATTGCGATAATTGATATTATTTTAAGGCCCAACCCTAAATCAATGCAATACAGGGATTTAAACCAGAGAAAGAGAAGCAGTTTAAATTTTGAATCTAAACTTTATTTGCAGCCATACATATTTCAGCAGATGAGTTGAGGAGCAAAGGCCACATTTTGCACCAAAGTGATTTCATTGCTTAAGAGAAAATTCTGGGTATTGCAGGGGAAGTGTCTGAGCCTGCATTTGTTCTGTTGACACAATGTGAAAACCTTGGTTGCAACAACACAGCTTCCCTTCCACTCTCAGGTGTTGTTACCTCTGTCTAGGAGGTTATGTTTTCATTGCTGTTTGTTTGTCTCTGTCTGCCTTTCCATCCGTCTCTGTCTACAGGATTATTCCAAAACTAACACAAATTTCCTCGAAATAATGTTGAGAGGTTCCCAGTATCTCTAGTAGGAAAACCATTAAATTCCAATGTTTGGATTTTTTTTCACTTTCTTTAACATAGCGACGTAGGGCGTTTGCCTTCGTAGAGGTTGGCACTATCCTAGCGCCCTTCTAGTTTTATATGAGATAAATTGCTTGAATGGATAAATACAGGGATAGCATATGTGGTGCCCCATCAGCATAAGATTAATTCAGAGTCAGCTATTTTTTTTTCGACATAATATCAAATAATAATCAAATACCAAATAATATAACTTGCATACTTGCATTCGTTGAAGCCTTACCAAAACTTAAAACACGTACAGACTATTTCACTTCTGTAAACTTTGTGTTGTGTTGTGTTTTATTTTTTAATGATCATGAAAAAAAACTACAATTTTTACCCATCAATCTACACTCAATAACCCACAATAACAAATTGACTACATGTATTTAGAACTCTAAAGCTGAAATTTCTTAATTACTTAAGTATTCCGACCCTCTACTCATACTCGATATGCGTCTACTACTACACTGTGAGTTTAGATAAGTATACACCTGTGTGTATAAGGTCCCATATTTCACACTGAATGTCAGGGAAACATCAAGCAATGAAATCCAAGGAACTCCGTGCAGACCTCCATGATAAAACTGTCCTGAGGCGTAGATCAGGGCGTCTATAAAGCCATTGTGTTTCTGTGCCAGAACAAACGGGTATGGGAGGGGTAGTTGTTCACCAGTTAATCAATCGTAGAGTGTGTTGTTCTCTCGGAAAGATACAAAAACTAAAGTGTATATACACGTTGGCCTCTGTTTACATAGGTACCATGGCGGCTGCCAAAATTAAGTGTGTGTGTGGGAGAAACCCAGGAAAATAATAATAATTATAATAATAATACATTTTAGTCATAGGTGCCTTTCACAGCACTCAAGGTCACTTTACAAGGTGATTTAAAAACAGAACAAAAAAACTATATATCAAAAATATTAATAAAATGAACAGTGAATAAAACATTATGTAGGTTGTAAATGGCAAACAATCAGACTGAATATGACAGTTAAAAAAGATGGATTTTGAGGCAGGATTTGAAAATGGAGAGAGAGTCGATGTTACGGATGTCTGGTGGGAGGGAGTTTCAGAGGTGGGGAGCAGAGCCGCTGAAGGGTCTAGATCCCATCGTTCTCAAGTGGGCAGGTGGTACAGTGAGGTTGATGGAAGACCTGAGTTTGTGTCAATGTGCAGGAGTTCGGAAAGGTACAGAGGAGTGAGATTATGGATGGCCTTAAAGGTGAGGAGCAGATTCTTAAAAGCAACGCGGTATTTGACCGGGAGCCTATGAAGCTGCTGAAGGACAGGAGTGATGTAATTAATTAATAAAAGGGACACAATCATCCAGCATACAACAGGAAGTTAGTTATTGTAGTTTGGCTGTGACACAGAGCTCACAGAGGCCATAAAGGCACTTGATAACCCTTATCTCTGAACTTTGCATGAAAAATGGTACGCTTTCTCAGAGTCATCAATGGGAACGCACAGATTTTACTTGCACTGTCTGGGGATATTATTATATCTGATGTAAATGAATGTTCATAAAGGACCGTTAATGTATTGCCAAAAAAGGAAATACTACTAGCTAGCTGCTTTCAGACATGAACTCTAATAATCGCAGAATGCAAATGTCGGTGTCAGAGCTCCTGAGTTCCTCTGAAGTGTCTAACACAGACATGTCAAACTCAAGGCCTGCGGGCCACTTCTGGCCCGTGGTACAATTATATCCGTCCCACGATAAAATATCATATGTCTATCTTAACTGGCCCGCATCGTGAACCATGAACTGAACGAATCAGTTATGATGAACTTGAACGTGAGTGACGTTCACTCCAGCGAATGTATCCAGGTATGCTCACTGCGTACCTGTGTGAGGAGCTTTTCTCTGTGATGAAGACGAACAAAAACCCAGTCGTCTCACTGATGCACACCTTCACTCCATCTTGAGGGTTTCCACAGCACAGAACCTAACCCCAAACATTAATGAACTAGCAGCCAAGAAAAGATGCAAGACATCTGGCTCTGGCACATGTACACAAAAGAAGAATGTTGCCTACCTAAATATGTTTTCTTTTTGCGCTTTATCCAATATCATGTCTATCCTGTTTAATAAATGTTGATAAATACTTGTTTGGCCCTCGACGTAGTACCAGTTTTTGATTCTCTGTGATTGAGTTTGACACCACTGGTCTAACACTTGGCCGACGCAAAAATGAAAGAAAGAATAAGGGCAGACACCGGTTTTGATGTGCGGTTAACAAAAACAGGTGATCTGCGCAGCGGAACCTTCCAAAATAAAGCAACTTAAATAGCTTACATAAATTACTTTTGAATAGCCAAACTAACTGGATATAGTTGATGATAATAATACATATTTTAGTTCATTAGCTATATTATTAGCTATATATTGCTTGTTGTGTGTCTTTTTCCTTCTATAGTATCGATAATGGTAGAAACCGCCATATTTCCTTTGACAATAATCGTGGCACCGAAACGTCATATCGTGACATCCCTGCAATCAATGTAGCGAAAGAGGGAGCGTGAATGAGATTACAGACGTCCCTTGGTATAGGGATTTATATTTTTACCAATTATATCAAGGTTCATCAAAACAGGAAATTGTGTGTCCTGAATTGTGTGACTTAAGTTCCCAGGTCAGGTTAGTTTTTAGGCTCAGCTTCATCTCAGTTAAAGCAGTCTGACACACTGGAAGTTTTCTTTTCAGTTTTTCCTCAACAATCCCTCCGTGTTGTTAAACTGTGAACAGATGTCAAACTGCAGCCCACGTCAAATGTGTTGACTGCAGTGAGTTAAAATGCGGAGCCCACATTTGCACAGTAATGTAGTCAACCTACCTATTTTAGATCGTTTCATTATTCAACTTCACTTCTTGTAAGAATTTTAAAGCCAGAGTTCAGAACTCATCTTTAACATGCTGCCTAACGCTCAATTTTGCTTCAATGGTGGAGGTTTTGTTCAGAGTTAAAATGGGCTTTTAAAAAAAAAAAATTGACATTTATTGAAAAGGAATCTGTAAATATGTCGATGATGAAAAGAATGATGGGAAAGTAAAAGAAATGGATGGCAGTGGTAGAGTTGTCAAATGCTGGCTTAGTGCGACCTGGATTTTCAGTGTCACATAAAAACACTGTCGAAGAACACCTCACTCTCCTCGGTCCTGATTAGTATTTTGACCTGTCATTGGCTTCACATGTGACCTTCTGTACTGTACTACTGTGATAAATGTTGAGTTCACCTTGCAGAAAAAAAGTCTGTGGTGTGAGTGTCACTTCCGTTAAGAGTGATGGCCACTCTGAGCAGCGTTCATGAGGAGCTGATGTTTGATGCCCTGAGTCCGTGTGGTGACCCCATCAGCCATAATTCACCACACACCCTGAGACTGTCTTATATCACAGCTAGGACATGTCTCCAGGATGTAAAACATTGGATGGCAAATAACTGTCTGCAGTTAAATGACGATAAGATGGATATGATCTTGTTTTGACCTTCTCTTCACACATGGGCTGTAGAAAATCAGTACCACCTCACCGGCTCTGAAATTCACATTAACTCAGTTATGAAAGGCTGTTATTTCCAACTTAGAAACATTGTCAAACGTAAGCCCTTCTTCTCTTTTAGTGACCTGAGGTTTGTCTCAAATGCCTTATCTCAATTCTGGCTTGATTATTGTAATGCCCTGGCATCAGCCAGTTGTCCCATCTGCAGCTGGTGCAGAATGCTGCCACTAGACTGATAACTGGTACCTGGAAGAGAGACAGCATCTTGCATCTGTGCATTTTGGCTTCTGGTTAAGTATAGTATTGAGTTTAAGGTGCTTCTATTTCTTTTTAAAGCACTAATTGACCACGTCCCTAATTACATATCTGAGCTTTTTTGCCCCCTTTCTACTCCCCGATCCCTCAGTTCTTCTGATCAGCTGCTCTTGGCTGTTCCTTGGGTTAACTATTTACAATAGAGTGCTCCCCTTCTGTCGACATATCTACGACTAGACTGAAGACTCTTATATTTTTGCAGGCTTTTTAGTGTCCTTAGGTTGTTTTTATCCTCATATCATTTTTATTTTATTCTTCTTTGTGTCTTATTATACAGCAATTTGGGCAAATGCAGTTGATTTTAAATGTGCTATATAGATTAACTTGACTTGACATGTGCAGAGTCACAAATATCAAGTTTAACACATTGTCTCCACTTCAGCTACTACTATGCAGATGAAGGGGTGGGTGAAGTGTTTGAGTCCACAAATTACTTTGGAGTTTCAGTAGTAAACATTTCACCCACCCTTCCATGGGCAAAGTGGTGAGTAGATAATGAGTGAATTAAAATTTTGGGGTGAACTATAATAATAATAATAATTTTATTTGTATAGCACTTATCTAAACAAGGTTACAAAGTGCTTCAAAAAAAATCAAAGCAAAAAGAAGAATGAATTATAATAAGTTATTCAATTCAGGTCAATTTTAAGGGCAAAATCATAACGTAATAAGGTCAAGACCTCAAACTTTATAGAGAAACGGAAATGGATGAGAGGAGAGGTGGGTGACAAAGAGGGGAGAGAAGAGAGAGTGATGGGGGGGGGGGTGGACCAGGAACAGTTGTGTCATCACATTTGAGTAATAATAACTCAATTGGA
This sequence comes from Hippoglossus hippoglossus, assembly GCF_009819705.1. Lineage (NCBI taxonomy): Eukaryota > Metazoa > Chordata > Actinopteri > Pleuronectiformes > Pleuronectidae > Hippoglossus > Hippoglossus hippoglossus. The sequence goes on from NC_047174.1 coordinate 19,640,157, forward strand.
CCTTGGCGTTATTAGGTGTTTCAGCATTTTAATCGCAATAACGTTAAAAGCCGGACCTGAGGGTCAATGAGGCTAAAGGTAAATCGGACTGGCTACTGGCTTGTATGGCAGTACTATGAAAGGTGTGTACTATGTGGCCCGCTCAGTACATCAGTCATCATTACCTCTATGCCTTTTTAAACTAAACTAAATACCTACTCTCAGCCTCAGAAGTCGCAGGATCTAATGATTTCATTAACGTGTGTTTCAAAATTCAGACGGGAATCGAATTTGACACCTAGATTTTTAGCTGTTGGTTTAATATTGGTTGCCAGGGGATCGAGAAATGAAAGGGGCTCTGCCTGCTAGCTGGTCGGGACCCAAGATTATTACTTCGGTTTTATTTGAATTTAACTGAAGGAAGTTAAGTGACATCCATTCCTTAATGGCAGTTAGGCACTCTTTTAGGACACTCACGCGGCTGACGTTGTCTGGCTTAAAAGACAAGTAGATTTGGGTGGCAAAAAATATATCAAATTGTGATTCTTATTTAATGCGATTATTGATTAGTCAGATTTTGTGAGGGAGTCTTCACGAGTTTTCACTACAAGTAAAAAGGTGGAATACATCTTAAGTGTACAAGTTGTTCGACACAATATATTTGCATTGGTTACTGGTGTGTTTGTTAAATTTCCTGCCAAGACTCATTTTGTGTGTCTCTGCCTCGATTACAGAGGATAAAGGCACCACGCTAGCGATCTCTGACCAGATCGAGATGGCTGCGCAGGTTGCATCAGGCATGGCGTTCCTGGAGTTGCAGAACTATATCCACAGAGACCTGGCAGCCAGGAACGTCCTGGTGGGCGAGAACAACATCTGCAAGATCGCCGACTTTGGCCTCGCCAGGGTCTTCATGGTGGGTTTGACTTTGCAAGTTTAAACTGTATGTAGCTATATATACATACAACCTAATTAATACTCAACAACCCAAAACACAGGTTTATTACATCAGGTATTTTCCTCTTAAATCCAGCTTCGTGAAAGTGTGGATCTATATTGCATGTAAAGCTTTATTATGTGTCTTGTTTTGTTACTAGAAAGAGAATGAGAATGTGTACGAAGCCAAAGAGGGCACAAAGTTTCCGGTGAAGTGGACCGCTCCAGAGGCTATCCATGACAACAAGTTCACTATAAAATCTGATGTATGGTCCTTTGGAGTTTTGCTGTATGAGATCATGACATTTGGCCAGATGCCGTACCCAGGTACCACCTCTATCTCCTCATTATAAATCATTTAGAAACCATTCACTGAACATAATGATTAAAAAGTGTGATTGTTATTTCTTTCGTGACGGTTTATTCTCAAAACCTTCCACATTAGTGCTTGTTAGATCAGTGATCATGTTCCTCTGTTACTGTTTCAGCCATGACCAACTACCAAGTGGTCCAGCGGATTCCCCAGGGCTACAGGATGCAGTGCCCCCCGCACTGCCACAAAGTCATGTACGACATCATGATGGACTGCTGGAAGGAGAATGAACAGGACCGGCCCACGTTCGAGACCCTGCAGTGGAAGCTGGAGGACTACTTCGACCTGGATGTGACCTCGTATGACGATGCCAGCCGCTATTAGCAAACCAACATGTCTGGGACACATTTGAGCGAAACAACAACAAAAAACTCTGAACGCAGCAAAACAAAATCATACTCGTATGGAGACAAATATGGAGTTCCACTAAGTTTCATGAAGTAACTCATTGAAATGTAATATAAAATTCCTTGAACAGTTGAAGGATCTAAATGTTTGATATGCATGTGATAGAATACTGTGACTGTAACTGGCACACAGTGAGGAAGCTTTTGCTTCCAAGTGTGCTTAGTTCCGACACTCCTGGTCTCACTTTGCATGACAAAGGAATGCACTTTCAGACATTAAGCCTAGCTCTAAATTAGTCCTTAAATAGAAGAGACCTCTTGCAGCACAATCTGTCCATCTGGATGAACCTGTTCTTCTTGCACTCGGCATAGCTCACATTGTTTCCACCTGCAGAGCTTTACTGGAAGCTACTAGAGGGTGACTAATACTTTGTGTCTTTGATAGTGAGACTGAGGTGAGTCGAAGGTGCTGTCATTTCAGCTCACTCGTGGCTGCATATGTACTGCGAGCAACCAAGTTTATCTTTTTCTTTTTATTCCAATGTAGGCAACTGAATTTGGCCCTGGCAGCCCATTACAGCCCCACTAAATGAAAACACATTACCAATCTCTTTATTGACAAACTACAAAAAAATGGCTTCAATCTGTTCCATTACATAATATAACTTTCTCTCTCAATCAAGAAAATTCATAAAAATATATGGTAGGGCAAAGGGGAACGAAAGACTGAAGAATTATCTGTAGGTTGAACAACTTTTGCATTAAATGATTAAAGTAATGTTAAGGGATTAAATCCAAATCAAATTAAATCCATCCAAAATCGAAACAAAAGTATGTTAGATTTTTCCTTGGACGACATTGACATAAACACTCGATTGTAAAACTGTGGCAACAGAAACTGAATTGGTAGGTTGTTGTGTCTTCTCTGGTCAGGTCGGGGGCAGCCCCAGGATCATGTCAGTGGCCTTCTATCAGTCGTGTTTCAGTAACGAGATGCCTAAAAAAACAAAAACCATTTTCTTACTATCCATGTCCCTTCAACATTTTTTGATGTAAGGCTGAATATTGTTTGTCCTATTGATAGTTTTGGTTGCTATCAGTTAGCCGCACGTTTATCACAGTGTAACCAAATGTTAATTTATTGCGAAAGAAACAGTGAGAGTTGGATGATCTAATTTACTGTAAATGAGCTGCTTGGAAGTTTAGATGTTGGACGGAGATGTATTGATATAATTCAGATTTTGTCCATCAAACATTGTTGTCAGATGTTTGACCCCCCTTAAACATATGTTAAAGATTGCCAAACATGATGTTCTGTAAAATTGTGGCAAAAGTTATTATTTTAATTGCAATTAGTTTTTTTTATTTAGTTTTTTTCTCCTTGACACTGTTTTGGCCACAGTGTTTGGTAGTCCAGGGTCTGTATGGTGCCCTCATGCTACTACACCTTAAGCCACAGCACACTAACCTTTCTGCTTTTATGATCTATCACGCTCAGTCAAATGTTTTTTCAGTCATACTCATGTGGGACCTACAGTGTAATGGCTCAGTGACTGAACTATGCAACACTGGATTTATCCCTCCTTTTTTACTGATTCAGTTTGAAGTGTACAGCTGCTCTTAGATCTGTGGCAACAATCTTTCTAAGAACAACATGTTGTGTTGATCGATGTCTGACACGTTAACTTCAGTTGTTCTACCAGCCATCATCATGCTCTGATGATTTTGTGTCTTGTGTTCAGTGTCATGAACGCCATCCCTTTAATTTGTAACCAGGCCAGTGTTTATATATGATCATACTGTATTTTAACATAATTATCCTTTTATTGTTATCACAAATAAATGATTTATATTTAGTACAATCTTGGTTGTGGTATTTCATTAGAACTGAATTTTTTTACTTTGTATTTGTGAATGAGGAATATTGCTACATAAGAAAACAAGGGGATAATGCGGATCTCAGTCATGGTAGCAACTTTCAAAGTAAAGGCACAATGTTTGTTTTGTTGCTACAATGCTTTATATTGAGCTGCTTACATGTGCACACATAGACATTAAAGGGAGCTTGAGCCCCTGCACTTTTTGTTCCTCGAGAGAAGGTAACCTTTTTCTGGGGTACTTTTAAAAAAATTATATTAATGTCCTGTTTGTGCACAGCTTCCCTGTCAAACAAATATATAGATTGAATAAACAATCAAAATATCAGGTCGGGAGATTAGACTTAGTCTCTAACCTCCCTCCTTCCACGTCTCCTGCACAGTGCTGAGCACAAGAGCTGTGGACATTTCTCCATTCTTAGATGCATTGCGACGCGGACAACTCTCCATCGATTCATTTAGTTTTTAGTGATGTCCCGCTGCTGAATAGTTATAACATCAGGACCTTTTTATATACAGTATATGATCTGGACAGACGCTCATTAAAGTTCCGGTCTGTGTCAGAGTCGCTGTCGGAGTCTGTTTCCTCCTCACCCCCCCCTGACCTGCGCACACTTTACACTTTAACAATAACCACAATCACTGATAACAAGTTATAAGGACATGTACAGGACTGACGTTTACTTAGTGTTTGTTTGATTTGCATTAGAGTATGGCAAGCCAACTTGGACAAAATTCATCACATGTAGAAAAAATGTTGCTTAACATAGAGGCGTAAAAAGCGGTGTTCACCCCACCAGAACGCCGGATTTTATGCCGTTCTTTAATAAGAGCGCCTAAAAAAACTGTTTACTCCACTAGGACGCTGCTTTTTACGGCGTTTTTTTCCACATGATGCGAGTGAAGAATTTTGTCCAGGTTGGCTTGCCATATTCATTCAGCAGGTTTTTATAAAGATCAGTTCTAAGTGTGATGATTAGAAAACATCTGAGGAGCAGAGTCACTTGTTGACCTACGGAGTGATGGGCCTCAGTGCAGTGGCGCTGCTAAGGGGGGGCCAGGTGGGGCCACCTTGATACATTAAAGGCTATAATCAGAGTTTGTCCTATTAAGCCTTAGGTGCAACACACAAGTCTAAACTGAATGAATGTCAAATCAGTTTGGAGAGCACTGACCACTGTCATAAACTTACTGTTGTGGTCTGATTTCTGAGTGAGGCTAGTGAAGGGGCACTTTAGTGAGCACACAGTCATGTCAGACAGGCAGCAGCTCCCACCTCCGACCTCCTGTCTCTGTTATACTGTTTGTTTGTTTTTTGCTTGTGTGGAGCTGAGTGGTGATAATCAAAGGACTAAGCTACCAGTGCCTCACGTTTACAGCTAATTAGCCTATAGACAAAAACTAAGATCATTAACTTGTGTCTTGCTAGCAAACAGACAAAGGGTAAAACAAACACCATCTAAATGTGTATTTTTTGAAGTTTTCTTTCCATTAGAGTGGAAGAAGACAACTTGGAAGCAAAATAGACCAAAGTTGAACAGTACACAAAAAAGTAATGTTTTTGCCTCTAGTGTCCCGCCTAAAACTGCATAATTTTGATTGTAGGCTCCTCATCTAATAACTATTTAAATCATTTAAATTGTTAAGATAATCAGAGATCTGATACTATATTTAACTTTTGGTTTTAGATTTTCTTTTTAATATATAAATAATTCTCACTCAGCAGTTTAAAAAAATCAACATGATAAAGTGTGTTTATAGTCCAGATGTAATGCCCCCATGTGGCCACAGGGTGGTGCTGACACTCTGCTGCTAACACTCACGCCTTGTGTCTTCCTGAGAGCCAGATAAACCCAGGACAGTGTGTCTGAACACAAACCCAGCAGCCAGTGACTGTTTAACCTTCAACCTGTTACACCAATGCAACTGCTATAGTCTGAGGACTCAAGCTCCTCTGCTGTGTTTCCTCTGCCTAATAACTTAGAGTTGGACATTTCTAACAGATTGTCATGTGTTGCAGAGTTATTTTAATTTGGGGTTTGACTGCTCTTGAATTCTAACCCTGAAATAACACAGATGACATTGCAAACACATAGAGGGCTGTGTGTGTGTGTGTGTGTGTGTGTGTGTGTGTGTGTGTCTGCAAGTATCTTCTAGGGCCTGATTGTCCTGAATTATTCAAACATGCCATGTAATACTGTCTGAAAGTTTAGCAGCTGAATTAAGGGGCAAAGGCCACAGTTTGCATCAAAGTGATTTTTCTTGAAGAGAAATTTCAGGGGAGGTGTCTGAGCCGTTTTTTTGTTTTGTTGACACAATGTGAAAACCTTGGATGCAACAACACAGCTTCCCATTAACTCCCAGGTATTATTAATTCTGCCAAGGTTGTTATGTTTTCATTGTTTGTCTCCGTCTATAGGATCATTTAAAAAATAATGTGCAAAGGGCACGACCCAAGGAAGAACTCATTGCATACAAATTTGGGGATTCTGGATTTTTTTCATCCATCCTTTATCTATACCGCTCATCCTTTGAGGTGTTGTGGGGGAGCTGGAGTCAATCCAAGCTGAGAGACAAACAACCATTCACACTTTAGAGTCACTTAAAGCTGCTTTCAGACATGCACTGAACTACGCAGATACTCTGTATTTTCTCCGGAGGAGGCGCATGTGTGAACACAAATGTCCGAGAGATTGGCCCTCAAGTATAAAGTCCGTAGAAATTCAGGAGAATCTGATGTGAGAACACAGCAGGGAATCACTGCGAGTGAGTGGGGGGGTTGATGACACTTCTAACAAGTGACAGATGCAAAAATAAAAAAGAGGTGTCACACAGTAGAAGACACTGACAAAGATGTCTAGAGAGTTTGTGGCCATAAGAGCGGACAACGGTGTCTGTGTGTTGTAAAGAAAGGCACGTGATCTCCGCAGCTGAGTTAATACATCACTTCCTGCCTCTGTCTGCTGTACCCTGCTGCTCCACCTCTCGTGGGGAAGCCAGAGTAGACTAGGAAAGACCCCAGCTTAACTGAGATTCCAAACTGAGAACTACTGTGCCCCCTTCTAGTTTTACATGATATAAATCGCTTGGATTGATGGCTTGTGTGGCATCCCACAAGCATAAGCTGGTGACAATGTGTTGCTGAGCTGCATTGTGGTTCAGTTGCTGAACTCTGCTTGCGTTATGGGGGCGCCATCACAGGCACCAGCCAGTCAAGTTAGGTTTAAATAACTACTCAAGCACATGAGCTGGCCAATTAAATCATGTTTACACAGTTCCTGCCTGCCATCAAACGTTAGAGTAAGCGCGGTCCCACATCTAGGAATACGAAGCGAATATCGCTTGTGGAACTTTTTTGTCGAACTAACGATTTGCTGGAAGTGAACAGGAGGCAAAAGTTTGGTACTGAAACATTTGCATAAGTGTCACTGGGCCGTAAGCTTGCCGAGAGGAGGCAGAGGCCACTGGTGAACCTTGAATTTTTGTTCATCGGGTTGTGGAGTTTATTTCCATGTACTTCCCTTTCACATTGCATGAAAAGCTACCACGGCTCGTTACCACAAAGCCAGCTGTGATGTGTGCACTGAGCAGGGGCCTCATTTATAAATGTTGCGTACGCATCTTTCAGACCCAATTTGGTGTGTGCACCACTTGTCATGCAAAAGTTGTGATCTATAATAACTGACTGGAGAATATGCACACTTGTAGTCTAACTCTACTAACCATGCGTACTAACATTTTGGAGACAGGAAAGTCAAAAGCGATGCCGACGTAGGGTGGTGAATTAAAGTCTGATTATAAATCCACTGAGGTAAACATTAAGCCTACAGTGTTATTTGTGCTCAGGCAACATAAATGTTCCATAAGAACCTTAAATTGTAAAATATATACATCACTTTAAAGCAAATACACTCAGATACTACCAGAAAATATCATTACAGAGTTGCATAATATTTATTAATAGTTTTATGACTTACAATCAATCTAATCAATGCTGCAAATACCCTTATCTTGCTGATGTTGTTACACGTGGCATCTATTGCACTTCTGTCTTTCCTGGGAGAGGGATCCCTCACATGTGACTCTCTCTGAGGTTTCTACGTTCTTTTTACCCTGTTAAAAGTTTTTTTTTGTAGTTTTTCCTTACTCTTGTTGAGGGTTAAGGGCAGAGGATGTCACACCATGTTAAAGCCCTATGAGACAAACTGTGATTTGTGAATATGGGCTATACAAATAAAATGCGATTGATTGATTGATTGACACCTTTAGTTTTCATATAGTTTGTGTGTAAAATCGTTGCAAAAACAAATATATAATGTTCATGTGTCAAACTTCTATTTCCAATTGATATCCCAGTGTGGAGGTTAGGATACCAGTGAATGTCGTGATTAGTTTGTTAGGGTGAGATCCACCAATACGATCGCTGTAAACATGTTAATGATGGATGCACTGACACTGTTAGAAGACAAGTAGAGGAATAAGGAAGGAATTGGTGTTCAGGGACCATGACGATCTCCTGGCCCCTGACAATGACTGGCTATCAGACAATTTAGATTCCCTAGAGCAGTGCTCTTCGATCTATGTGCTGAACTGGGACCAGAATTAAAGAGACCGACCCAATTCAACTGTGCCATCCCGATACAAATTGTACAGATTGTAATAAGGCCTGCAGCTTTGGATGGAATTATTAAACTGAGTATGTCGAGGTGGGCCACTCTTTTAAGCCACGTTTCACTTGACCCAGTATTTGCATGTTTTAAATGTTTTTTCTGTTTGGGTTTTATTATTAGCTATTTATATGTCTTGCATTTGGTTTTATTGTTTTTTAGGTGTGTTGCATGGTTTTAATCGTTTTTATGTTTGCTGGGTTTTTTTTATACTGCATGCTTATTGGACAAGGATCGTGAGCGAGAACGGAGAGTTCGACACACCGCAAGGTAAAACTGTGACGCTGAGGAAGTTTTTCACGAGAATTGGGACGGCAAAGAGATTGAAACCCGAGATGAGGTAACAGACGAGGACCAGTGAGTCAGACATGATGTGGAGGCTGGAGAGACTGAGTTCAAAAAGCTAAGTGAAGGAAAGTAAAAAAAGTATTACCCCACAGAGACATTGAAGGACAATCAATTGTGTGTGGATAAAGTGAAGCTGGTTGATATCTACCAGGTACATTTTAGTGATTTTAGCCATTTCAATATCCACTTTCCAAACCTTTTTGATGTGTCCATTGAGTTTTTTTTTATTTGTAAGTGGCTGTGTTTTATTTATTTGACCTTAACACCTTTTGTTTTTATTCTGGATCTTTTATTGGCATTGAATAAAATAGTTTTAAAGGACCTCCTGTGATTCTTCCTTTCTCTAACAGTGGAATTCACTTTTTGTTGCTGGTATCAAATAAAGAGAACCTCACACACTTGTGTGACAAGTAGTCACTTTTTATTTTTCATTTATCCGACAGGCACAATGCTCATTAATCTACAACAAAATTAATGTAAATGAGCCATTTTAAAATGGCAACCTAAAATTAAATGACTTGTATGTCAACACATACAAGCAATATACACAGACTAATATTCAGACAGGTACAATGCATACCAATAAGTAACAACACAACATAAGAGACAAAGCACAACAAGTAAAAACCCACAAAGACAAAATGCAGGCAGGCAGCAAAAGTCAGTAGGCGGTCAATCGTCTAATGTGCACATATCAGCATTGGCAACAGATTCCATTCTTTAGATGCCTAAAAGCACTTCTTCAAGTGGGAATACAGTTCCCTCTTGTTATACCTCTGGTAACCTGCTCTTTGCACAACAAATGTCTTCAGTGGGGGCGGAGCAGTGTTGTGTAATATCTTCTCAACTAGACAAAGGCTACTATATTTAATCAGGTTTTCCCAACATAAAAGCCTATGTGTATTTATAATTTGACAGCTGTGAAAACGGTTGGGTTTCTAATCTAAAACTTTGATGTGTTGAAGTGCCTTTACACTGTGGGAGAGCAGGACCAACATTAAAAGGCAATTTGCATCAATGTCCAGTTTCCCAAATGTAATCTGTGCGATTGACTGCAGTCACATCGCTAAAAGGGCTCTGTCGGGAAATAGATTTGTGTACGTAACAGATAACAAGTGCACACAATAAACAATGTTAACCTGGCCCAGAGAAGTGTGTGGGAAAGACTGCATGCAGGGCGTGATTGCTGCCTTCTTGCTAAGTTAATATCTAAATCTATCCATGGAAGCCATTCATGATGTATAATCCCTCCCTATTATAACCTGCAGGTAACAGTGGCTATCCCCTCAGTGGCTTTTCGATGGCAGAAAAGCTGCGTCCCTCTGTGCCATGATTCACCATAAAAAGCCATTTATCAGCAGGGGGGGGGGCAACATGCTTACTGTCAGTCTCTGGACCGAGATGAACTTTGTCAACATCCTCAGATAAACTACGGCATTGATCAACAACTGAATCAATCTGTGGGTCAAAACTGCAGCCGGATACTTTTGATAATGAATATATACTTGGAGGGGGTTACAAGACAGGTGAGAGACATTAGAGCTGGTGTGGGTCATCAGGAGAGCTTAAACACAGGAGGATCAGGAAATGAAGTGACCTGAAACGAGACCAGATGTGTGTTTCAAAATGAAGCAGGAGACAAGACAACATGTAGAAGAAGCACCTACGCTGGGATGTGAGGTCTTGTAGCTCACCTCCATGACCTCACAAAAGAACCGGTCACAGCAAATGCTTTCTGTCGCCAAGTATTAAACTTCAGCTCCACTCTTGAAAGGCTGCCATTTTGCAAACTGTGCGTGCGACATTTGAAGCACAAAGCTTTAAATCGATTCAAAACACAAAAGAAAAACCCTCAAACCTTCACTCGGCTAATCACTTCCCTTAACTATGTCCGAAACAACTACATACACACATAGATAGATAACACACAATCATTCTTAAACCAACCACAATAAAAGTTTTAAATGCATTCATTGCTTATCCTCATTATTTATTGGGCAATTATTACATTTTGCAAATTACAGCTTTTTTGTGCAAATATTGCATGCTGTGCAAATATACTTTGAATATTGAATGAGCACAGAAATGTAACAGAGACCGAGAGGACCTTTGTTACAGAGCTACAAATGTGAATAGTAATAAAGGACAACAGTCCATTCTGAACAGGCACGTTTAGAACGGGTACAGCACTCGTAGAAATTAATAATTATTTAAGGAAATAGTCCTAGGCTGGAAATGTTATGTGACTTCTATCTTTGGGCAGACTGAAACTTCTCTGACAAGAATGACCGAGGAAGAAGTTGCATGCAGGATGTCAACATGATAGTTCAGTCATATATTCACAAATGAATAGAAATAGGAGTAAATAGAACAAACCTAAACTCTACCTGTTGTGCTACACGTATGGAATTCTATTAACATTAGATTTCATGTATGTTCTTGTTAGAGGATTTTCTCTCTCAGCTGTTGTCACAACCAGTCGCCCACATGTGTCACTGACCCCAAAAGAGCCATTTTGAAAATACAAGCCTCCTCTGCGCTCACTCATCATTCAGGCCTGGTATTTACTCAGTGAATGCCACTGTCGGACTTATTATATCAGAAAGCAAACCACATGCAGAGTCATGCGCTCACAGGTCCATAATCAAGTTGTTCAGAAAGCCACAGTGCAGCAACACATGGTTATTGGTGCATCTTCATCAATTCAGTGGAGCGGCCGCACTAAAATATCCAAAAGCTTTTTAAAAACATTTCACAGAGATAAACTATTTCCATAATTTGGATAATGAATAAGTAGCAGTGCAAAAAGAATCCATCTTCCTTTTAGTATCTCAGCAGCTCAGGATCCACCCTGCAAAAGCACCTGTCCTTCTCCATTAAAAAGTGTATTTCTCCCCATTTAACATAATGCTTCGCAATAACAAGAGTGTGTTCTAATGCTCGCTGTAAAACCACAGCAGATTTGCCTATGGTCATAAATTACAAGCAGACAACGGGTGATTGCCTCTCAAAAGGGAAAAACAAGTGGATGAGACAGGTTTAGTGAGAATTATTCAAATGAATTGCTCTTGTTTGCATAGAGAAAAGGAGATTTTGAAAAGGAGCGCTGTCTGGAATGGGACGGGTAATTCCTTCTGCAGCCAACATATTTATGAGCACAGAGTTAATTCCCCTATTCACACAGACATGTCAGGACTGCGGATGTGCTTCTCCTCCTCATGTCTGCAGGCGGCGGCGAATGATTGACCACGACCGAATCCCAGTGTGTCTGGAGAATGCAGAGCATGTCTGCCGCAATGTTGTGTAATTCAAACTGTGTGATTTACATGTTGTATGTCAGCATAATGACACCTGTACACCTTTGCTCTGTGAGAGGTGGTGGTGTTCTGCAATTAAGATCCTTGAAAAAAAGTTGTCCTGACAGATGGCTTGTTTGTTTGGCATGTTAGAGCAGCTGCTGACTACCACCCTGAGCCTGGGCTGATGTTTTGTCATACTTGTACTTTCTTTGAGTATTTCCATTTTATTCAACTCTGCACTATTCCACTCCTGCTTTAATCTAGCGGCTGGACTCACTAGTTAACTATATTTTAAAACACAAAATATATGATGATGAATATATGTGAAAACAGAGCACACACAGATGCACCAGCTGACAACAGAACAGGTCAGCAAGTGCTTTCTGTCTCCAAGTATTAAACTGCACATGTTCTTACCACCTGTGGACTTTGAGTGTGTGTGTGTGTGTGTGTGTGTGTGTGTGTGTGTGTGTGTGTGTGTGTGTGTGTGTGTGTGTGTGTGTGTGTGTGTGTGTGCGTGTGCGTGTGCGTGATTTTTCCTAATCATTCCATGGCTTTTTTACTTTTGAAGATTTCCCCTTCCGCCTGGAGAATGAACGCCCCCATGTGGTAAAAAAACAGCACCTGACCTGTATATGCACTTCTGGAATGCTGTCACACGATTGGCTGATTAAATCATTTCACACACACACACACACACACACACACACACACACACACACACACACACACATTTCTTCCTTAAAATGGCCGACTTAAAGCTTAAAGAAACTGTAAAAATAAACTTTCAAATCATTTCAAATGTTAGAACTTTTCCAGTCTATTGTTCTAGACTACTCAAAGTGCTTTACAGTACAGTTTTTGCCATATTCACTTATTCACAAGGTGCATGTATGGGCAGCATTTTTCCTACGACAACGGCAATTTAAACTCAGTATCTTGCCCAAGGCATGCGAAATGAGGAAGACTAGGATCGAACTGCTGATGTTCTGATGACCCGCTCTACCCCTGAGCCACAGCCCCACAGAGAAAGACAAAATAGTTAAAATATACTAAAGGAGCTTTCTAATTGCTGAGGATTGGAAGAAGAGTCCGGCTCTCCTTTCTTTGTCCTTGTGGAATCAACCTGTGAACATGCCTGGGGCCCCGCTGGCTGAGAGATGAGGATGTCCTTAGGGTCGCTTTAGCGCGAGGAAGCTGAAGCAGAGCAACAGTGAGTGTAATTATATTTGTGGCGTGGGGTCGGGTGAGGTTCAGGAAGCCAGCTCTGTTGGGGTTGGAGCACGCTGTCGTGTGGGTGACATGATGGATGGACTACTCCCCGGCCCGCTCGCACTGATCCCTCAGACTCTAATGGCCCAGGGTGAGGGGCTGCATGGGAGCTTCTTCTCAGAGATGAATGAACCTGTTCCTGGAGTCCTGAGCCCCCTCGTTCCAAGCCTGGACCGTCACGTCTTCATCACACATCGACTGGCAGCGGCGGTAAATGCCTCGCCGCAGTTGCTGTAAGATGAAAAAGGAGAGATGGCTCCTTTCTAGCAGCAGCTCGGCGTTCATTAGCAAAGCCACAGTGGCCCTGACCTGACATCAGTCCCTCCATATTTAATTATCTGCACTCTGTAGGGGCTCAGAAGTGGCTGAGAAATGTGCTGGGTTTTGTTACAGCAAAACCAGGAACACAGGACAGGGTGGAGCCTGCTGTGATCAAAAGGTGAAATGAAGAAGACTGGACATGTGTGTGCTGATGTCCTGTACTGAGGTTTATCTGGAAAATTACAGGAGACAGTACATCATGGAAGCATAGTGGCTCAGGCAAAAAGATCCCTGATCATTTACTGTTCAAATCTTCTGCATTTAGCCTGTTTTAGATTTTCAGGGATTCACAGGTGAACATAGTGAAGCAGTAAGCAGCTAAAAAAACTGAACAAATCATAAAGATGTGTAAATAGACTGACATTTATCAAGTGCACACTTGTGTACACATTTGTTGTAACAACTTTACATTGTGGTAACATGTCGTGAACAAAATGAATCCAGCTTCAAACAAAAGAAGATTCTGATATGATACCAATGTTTTCTTATCTGGGATTAGTTCTTATGCAAGAACAGAATCTACTGAAAATTATCAGTTAAAGTGTTTTTAACCCTACATTTGCATAGTAGGAATCAAATTACCATAATATTTTATCATTTTTATCTTAAAGAATATGTAAAAAAAAAGGACTCACAGCATATTGTTATTTTTGCAATTTTTTAATAATTACTTTAAGTATCTCAGAGAATTTTTACAGATGGACATGTTGAGGAGCAGAACACTTATTCACTCATCTTTAGGTTTTACACTGATGTTTATATATTAAATGTGAAACATGTTCCATGATTTTAGAGCCACAGCTTATAGTTAGAGTGTTGCTTATCAACTGTGGAAAACAAGCTGACAGAGGAGATCAACCAGACCACGTGGTGTGTGTGCACTGCACCCAGGTCTGTGTCCAGGGAGAGCGGCTAAGGTTGCATTTATCTGTCTGAACCCATCAGAGCCTGAAAGAAAACTAACCGAGCCTGACCTGAACCAAAAAGGCATTTAGTTTAATGTATGCCAACCCGAGCCTGATGCAGGTAATGTAGCTGCACTGAGTTTGTGTGACTCTGTCCCTGACACAGACGGTTATTGCTCGTTTTCCCTGATAACAGACATGTGCAGTGTAAACAGAAAATCAGCCCAATCAACCTGGCCAACCTCACCCGTATATCATTTCAAACAATTTGGTGTTTTATAAGATTAATTTATTTTTTTACTTGGACTGTGCGACTTTCTCCTGATGCAGCTTTCACTGATTGTTTAACTGCATCCCATGTATGGTTTTCCTTTGTGTGTGTGTTATTGTACATTCACTGCTGAAACTTCAAAATGTAACAGCTTTTTTTATTGTTTGATTCTGGTGCCACTGTTGAAATTCTTGACTTCTTAAATGTTCTTTTCAGTTTCTGTGATTTCTGTGTCTTCACACAGCCCTGCCATCTCATGCCCTTTTATGGTCATTTGAGGGGTGAGCACTTGAAGTTTGCATCTAGAAATATACACAAGAAAAACCTGTGGTTTACACGACGTGACCAAGTGCGCTTATACCAACTGAACTGTCTAAATGATGTCACAAAACTACTTGCAACTCAACAACTCAAAATCTGAAATATTGTTATTAAATCCAACTATTGAACGTAGCCTTGGTACCTGGTCGATCAATGTGAAGCCTGTTGCCAGAAACCAAACACTCACTTTCGAGCCACAAATCAAAAAAGTATTCCAGTCCTGCTTCCTCCAAATCAGAACCATCTCCGAAATCAAACCTGTACTCTCACACCCAGACAACAAAAAGTAACTCACACACACACGTCTTCTCTAGACTGAAATACTCTAACTCCCTCCTCTGGCATAAGCCAAAGTTCACTCTCCAACTCCAACTAGTTCAGAACGCAGCAGCTCAGCTTCTCACTTTTAAAGCACGCCAGGGTCAGGCCCCACGCACAAAATGATTGTGCCTTAGATCCTCAGGTGGAGCCCTGCTTGCTGTTCCAGAGTCAAGGTTGAAAACTGAAGGACCATGCTTTTGCCATGGGGGCCAGTCGGCTTTGGAACGGCTTACCTGAGGAGATAAAGCTCCCAGAGTCAGTGACTTCTTTTAAATCGCTTCTTAAAACCCATTTTTATAGACTGTCTTTCATGTGTTATCGTTTTCTTTTCACCTTTTATTTTACTTTTTACTTTTATTGTCATATTACTGCTTTTATGTGCTCAAGTTTTCACGTGACACAGCTCTATATTTATTCATTTAATTTAAACACTACCTTGCTTCTGACAACCTAAACGTGGTTGTCTGGCCTCCTTGTCACATCCTGCTGATTGTTATTTCTCTTACATTTACTTTTCTTGCTTTGCTGTCAAAGCACTTTGTAAACTCTGTTTTTAGAGCGTGCTATACAAATAAAGTTGAACATTATTACTATTATTAAACTGGTAGAACAACCTGGTGAGGAATGGCAGGAGAACCAGGGTATTTGTATTGCTGGGTTGACAAGCGGATGGAATACAGTTGTGCAGATTGACCAGGTGCCTGAACAACAGGGGAGGAGGGGAAAACCCTGAGGTCACAGTGGGAGCTGTGACATTCTGCAGTTTAATAACGCCTCATTAATCTCACGTAGAGTTTTTTTAGGGAACTTTCTTAAGAGCAAATTTAAGAAAAAAACGTAAAAAGATATTGGTGAATAATCCCTTCTGAATTTTATTTCCTTTTTTATTATTGTTATTTTAGCACCAAGAGGAGCTTTTAATATTGTAATTTTCTCTTCAGTTTTAAACATTTAAAGAAGAATACAAAAAAGTAAAAGAAAACAAACACACCTAGGAATAAAAGGAACAGAAATATTCTGTATAAATGAACACTGCATAAATACACACGTATATTAAATGGATTTAGTTGCAACTGAAAGTATTTTTCAGTTTTTTCGAAGCTAAGCATAGTTTGAAACATGAACAATTGAATAATTTCCAATTAAAAGTGTGTATTTTTGTCATCCTCCTCATCCTCTCAGTATATTTACTGTACATGTCCTCAAACACTTTCTCTCTACCACATCGTACCATTGAAAATGTCTTGTCCTGGTTATGCTCACAGGCAAGTTATCTTTCGAATGAATGAAGCAACATATTAATTAACAGTTGTATAAACATAACCACAAAAACAACGTGTTTAAGAATGCTGTAGTCTCCAAATGTCGATATTGTACTGCAGGACCATGTACTGTAATTCAATACAAAAATACATCGTCTGAGAGACATGTGATCACATGTACTGGAAATCTTAACCTGCACGGTAGAGAGTATTGATGCATAAATGTAGTGGAATAAAAATATCAATATTTCCTTCTAAAATATATGGATTAGATGTAAAAAAGTTGCAGGAGAAAAAAAACAAGAACCTAAGAACTGCATATCTACAAAGAGCTCATGTAAATGTAATTATTTAGTAACTTTCCACTTCTGAACAATGTGGTACACACCCATAGACTGTGTACACATCCCCTCTGCACTATTGCCATGCTTTGTGATTTAAAGCCTCAAAGAGCTTTAAAGATTCATGCTTTGATTGATGAATTTAGACCCAGACATAATAAGCCTTCTGAATTTTTTCTGTATTCATCCCACTCGCAGAATCAATCTCTCTATTTAAACATTTAGAGCATCTGTTCTTCTCAAACACGTCTTCAAATTTTAATTGGGATTTTATTAGCCTATTTAATGCCGCTTGTCATTAAATCTTTATCCAAATAGAATTCATCTTGGTGGGATTTTTTTTTTGTCCACACCTGGTGACACGGAGTTGAGCTGTTACCTCAGTGTGACAGTGCCCAGCTGCTCCATTCACAGATTCACAGGCCACTGCACATCCACAGGCCGAGTGTGTGGAGGTCATACTTCTAGTCTTGTGTCTTTGTTTGTTATCAGTGTGAAAACCCTAATGAGCAAAGTGTAATTTTTAACAGCTGGGGCTGTCACTTATTGTTTGAAACACTAACTACAGTTTTAACATGGAAGATTTAACCTGTAACCATCAAAATTCAGTGTATAAACACAACCGGCCTTATCAGAGCACAAGGCTACTGATGTTCTCTTTGCAAAAGCAAAAAGGAGAAACCTAGCAAGCTGTACTGAACAGTAATAATCATAATATCACCCCCCTGTCTGGACTAAATATCATCCAGTAGGAGTTTCTGAGATGTTTCATAGAGGAAAAGCCAGGGAATCACCAAAGTCCCCTCTGCCTAAATTCTTCTCTCGTCTTGTCCACACTACTGAGGACAGTTTTTGAACAGATATTTTCCCCTTCATTTTACTAAATATTTCCATGCAGGGGTGGCTGTGGCTCAGCAGTCGTCCTCTAACCAGAAGGATGAATGGCAAAAAGTAAAGGTTCTAACAAGCACGCCGGGCCGCCAGAGAAGAACACTGTGGTCCGATATTGAGCGAGGCAGATGCCTGTGAATGCAGATGATGTAGTGCACTACTGCTAAACTTACCATCCAACTCCGACTGGGATTGACCAAATGTAGAGGGACCGATTTATAGCCACCACTGCTGTTGTTTCTTGCAAAATCCGTTTATAAAAAAGCAGCAGTGGGCAGTCACTAAGTGAGCCGTGACATCATTTCCCAAACGCTCCATTGTGCAAAATAGATACAGAGAATCTTGAGTTTCTATAAAACTGCACTTTGGAAGGTATGTCTCCATTAAAGAGACTTAAAACACTGTTTGTGTGTTTCTGAGCATGTAATGGAAATTCACTTAATAAGTAAATGTAAGTTCATTCTTACAGCAGACATTTCAATCTAGGGTACAGCTCAAACTTTATGGTGCACCCACTGTCTAGCATGTGAGCCCATTGTCTATTCATGTCTTGCAGAAGTTGATACTGATGTCACCTTATCATGTGACCCTTTGCTCAACTCTGGTTTAACTGTGTGTTTGTCCTTTGTTTGAAGAACTCAGCTGACTGACACAACACCCTCACCGTACATGATACTATTTCCTCTCCAACACATTTAGGATGCAGCCTATAAGTCACACCTTATCAGACGATATTTTACAGACACAGAACAATACATTCACACACCCCCTCTGTGTGTTTTGGTGTCAGGAGGTAACCCACACAGAGACACTTAAATATGAGAACAGACACTTCACATTTCATCTCACTTGCAACCTCCACCTTGCCTGTGTGATCCAAATGACAAATAAATGTACAAAGACAACTTGTCTCAGAACCTCGTTTGTTGACCAAAATTTCCACCACAAGCAGGACCACCAGTTCCTGCTCCATCCCATCAATCGCTCCTCTCACCTGATCCTCATCTCTGACTATCAACTGCTCACCTGCAGTGGTACGTAAGCACCTCTGCCAGATCTTTGTCTTCCCCTGTGCTTCAGCTAAACCCTACAAGTCTTGCTTTTTGATAACTTAATACCTGCCCATTTCTCTACTAACCCTGCCTGCCCACCTGCGCTCCACGATCACCTACTTAGCTGCTCTGCAACATCAAGCTCAGCCAGTGGTCTTTAGACACACTGCTCCCTAGATTCTCCTTTTACCTCTGACACGCTCCCCTGGATTTCCCCACTCCGGACTCTCTTCCCCTCTGCATTCCCTCATTCCCTTTCATTGCTTATTACCTGTAGCGGACATTCCTTGCCTGGCCTAAGTTATCACTGATTTCATTCACAATTCAATGGTTTGTCTTTTTGTAACTAATAACTAATAATAACTATAAAAGCAGTCAGAAGACCCCAACAATCCACTTAAATTGCACACACTTATAGATATCAGCCCCTAAATATGCATGATTCTTTTAATCAAGATCCATGAATTATTCCCTATGAAATGTCACAAAACCAACACAAATCAGACAATGTTAAAGAGCTTGAAAAAAATCTTCGACCCAACCCTCCTTCTGGATCAGTGAGGAAGGGTTGAAACTGTAAACTGGTTCTTGGACCATGTCCCATTCTTCCAAGTTCATTGTCAGCAGGATTAGGCAACAACTGGATTTCCACATCGATAGGGACAGAAACATAACCTACTTGGTAATAATTAACAACTAACTTGAATCAGCATCATTTTACAGTATGATAGAGTGTGATTTAATTTTAAAATGTTATCCACATTGAACAATATTGGTTTTAATAGCAAAGGGTAATAAGATGTATACTTTATGTTTACAGATGTCCATAGAGTTGTCCGACTCAGGCAGGCCTAGTCAGAGGTCACAGTTTTCCTCAATGATCGCCATGTTTTAACAACACATTGTGTTCATCTCAGCTTCCTCACCTCTCCTGGCATTGTCATGCAGAGTGATCATTATGAAGGCAGGTAGATTACCCAGAATCCCACTGTGTTACCATATGTTTCACCCATTTTTTGTCAGAGGCTCACATTGAGGAGCCGTCTGCTGCTAACTATCTGAGATCATAGGCAAAAGTCCTGCCAATAGAAGTCGATTAGTGGAGGGAAGGAGACGGATGATTGCTGAGCTTTGTTTTGTCAGAAACACAGATTGTGCATAAGGTGTAGAAAACGGTTCGGACAGTTCTATGTCTTACCCACTTTCACCCACTTCCCAGTCAGATTACTCCCTCCCTTCTGGTTGGCATCAAAGTAATCATTAACATTACTGAAACAAATCTTGGCTAAAATCTCAGACCCTGACAGAACATCCCCGCAGAGTTTAGAGTGCACTTACTCTCTGAAGTTCCAATCAGCTTCTACCAATCTGAAAAATGGACTTGACAACAGATGCTTGTGTTTCTCTTGGAAATTAAATGCCTGAACAACAGCCAGAAATGTCTTTTTTCACCTTTGAACAGTACCTACGTTGCCAAGTACTCTTTGACATTGGTCCAGATGTCCAAGTCTATCAAACGGTGTTCAAGGACTGCCATGACCACTGACAAAGCCGGCCAAGAAAGCACTACTACAGATTTTCTAACGTGCCCTTCAGTGTTGATGCCCTCTTTTTTTCCCTCTTGCTTGAATGAACAGGACATGTCATTGTCAGAAAGACGGGTGATGATCTTCACATCCTACGACTGTTTCAAATCATCCGTCTGTGCTTTGATGTAAAACTAATAAGCCAGCAGCAGCCTGTTTATCATAAAGAGCGGATATATTTTTTATGCATGTGCGGCAGGGACACAAGCTGAGCCGATCAAAGATGAAATCAAATTAAATATTGTGGCTTGTTTATTGTATTGCTGCTTGTCTAATATTTCTCCATCCACATGTAAAGAGATTAAACAAGTCAGTTCAAGTCATCTTGACCCTGATTGTGATTAAGAACAAACCTCCACAGTCTGTATCCTGAGTTTGTCAGGACCTCCATCTTGCCCTGAAAGCACAGAGGAAAGATGATCGATTATGTTATGCAGCAGACCTTTGTCTTTCTAGCTCCTAGAAATAAAGATAGGCAATCATCCATCAGACCAGTGCCAGCGACTGCTTCCCAGGGCCCGAATATATGATTACATTGCTTTGACTCCATTTATCTGCATACCTCCTATTCAGCAGTGTGGATTGGAGTGTGCGACTCTACTCTAAAAACACAGCAGCCCAGAATATTCCTCACAAGCTGTCCCAAATCCTCTTATTGCTATCAATCCTGCTTTCGCTCATTCCACTTCATTGTCTCTTTATTTCAGCACTTTCCTGCATGGGGAAGCTTGATTGATTTGGCTCTCGAGGGTGGGAGACAGCAAAAGTTGGGGGGCTAGGCAAAGTGTTTGGAAGCGTCGCATAAACTCTGACACAGACAAATGGCTCGGGCTGGATCGGATGAATCATTTGACTTTTGGAACAGCTTCCTCTCAGACGAGTGGCCTCGTCATGCCTTTTCTCCCGTGTTATAATATGAGGACAAGAACATCTGTTCTCCCCTGGCCCGGAGCAGCGAGCTGGAACCAACAATGAGTAAACCCACTGGCGGATTTGGAAATTACAGAAAGTTAAGTGGGCATTAATCACATATTTAAAAACATTAAATGAACTGTATTATATATTTTTATTACATTTTGAAAAGGTTATTTCTTCCCCACTATTGATCAGATCTATATACATTTCCTAATTTTGTGTTATTTAGGCTACAGTGATACGTGTCGTTCCAACAGAATGAAATAGTCCATCTTAAACTCTGCAGAGTGCTCTTACTTACACCTAAATTGTACACCTTGTTTCTCATGTAATAGGCTACATGTAGAAATTAAAATGTAAAGATAGTCTCAGATAGACAGATCACCCAAGTTCATAGTACTTATCTGTGCCATAGGACAGGCCTCCCCTTTCTCTGCAGGGCCCCAGGGCTGAGCTAGGAAGCTATTTATATAACAAGTGGAGGAAGGATGCAAGTGGAGTTGACTGTTCTTTCTAGGTAGCACAGTGGTCGAGAGAAGACACAATAAGGGTTAGGCTAGATCAGCTAATGTGCAGCCTATATGTTCACCTCACACATGGTGTATTAAGAATTGCAATTGTTATTATTTTACAAACGAGTCAAATTACACAATAATTTGTTCTGAAGAAAATCGCAGCTACAAGATAAATAAATAAATACAAATGTATTCAGTTCTCCAGCTCCATCATGTTTTATATCTAACAGCCCTTGAGTCTTTATTAAGACGAAAGAGTGAAAACACATGAAGTAAATATGTTTCATGCAAGGTGGCTGTTATACTAAAGAGTAAGGCTATGAGGACAGAACCGGAAGAAGGATTTTCAACAGTTGTCAGCATCACAACTTCTCACTGCAGATATTTCACTCCCTCATCCTTCAGTAAGATCAACTCAACTCAGGTTTATTTGTATAGCACGTTTAAAACAACAGGAGTTGAGGAAATGTTTTACAATCATGGCAAAGGAAAGATAAGATCTACAATGATAGAAACCAAATCTGTAGAAAAGAAAAACAGTAAAAGACAGGACATAAGTCAGACAGATAAGTAAATAAAATAATGATAGGCTTTAATAGACTCATAACACAGACTCTGTAAATGTCTTGCCTTTCCCTTTGTTATCATGTTAGAGCAGTCACACTGCTCACTTGAGCCACACACAACCTGTGCACGAGCCACGCAGCTCTAGAGAGTCACAGTTACACATTTTCTCTGTGTACCTGCGCACCTATCTGTCTATTTATGTTACAAACATAACTATCTACAACACTTCCTGTTCCTATTTCAAAGAACTTGTTTCTGTTGACTGAATCCATGCTATAACAAGGTTTTTATTGTGAAATATTTAAGGAGACAGAAGAGGCACAGCTTCATACAGTAGAGTTCTGGTATTTAGTACATAGGCTACTTTTATTCAAGAAAATACAGTAGTCATACCAGAAATACAGATACACTCCCTGTGTGAGCAACAGACCAGTGAGATGCAGCAGATCAGCGACCTATATCTATAATGTGCAGCATATGTGTGGCTCGGGTGTAAAGGATATGCATGGAAGTCATGGAAGTCCAATCAGTACTGTCAGACTACAATCTCTGTCCAGCTAAATGTTTCAGCTCTGTATCAAAAATAATCTCTTTCCATACTAACACACCTGAAAACACATTTCACATGACCATATATGTACACTAAGCAAGTGTGTGGTGTGCCACAGTAAACAGGGAGGAGATAGTGTACTCTGCAGTTGGTTGTTAAATTGCAGAAAACACTATGAATGAGGAAAACATAAGAGGATATCCTTTCATCCCAATAAACATGTGACCATTAACAGACAACAGATTACTGCAATGGCTGGGAATCAAACACAGGTCCATTGCTTGGAAAGCAGCTATGCTCAGCACTATACCACCATTGCAACAACCTCTTCAAAATGTGTCTGTTACACGAGAAGGATGTGGAAAATGGTGAATGAGGAGGAATAAAGAATCCAAAGAGAGGAAGACGATGATACACCAGGGAGAGAAGAAAACAGTACTGACAGTTTAGCTCAAAATTCTGTAACACATGAAAGTAAGAGTGATGAATGTTTGTATGTCTCTAGATAAAGTCTGAGCAAAAATAGTGACAACTTTTTACGACAAAGGACATTGCAATAGAGCAAACACATTGTTCTTGAGTGTGTCTTTGAAACATTGGACTTATTGCACTCACAATGCATGACTAGCTGTATTGTGTTGGCTGCAGTGCAGTTTATAAACTCTCAAAGTACCATGTACATTAAAAGCAACCTAGCGTTGTTGGCAGGACTCAAACCTGCACAGGGTTGGAGCAGCGCAGCTCGAGTTGGCTGCCTGAACTAGCTCGCAGGCGTTGCTCCATTAATGTGGAGTTCTAATAATATTTTAAATGACATAATCTGTTTTAGGGTTTGTTGTCAGTTTTTTTTTTGGTGCAAATTAAATTGTATATAATTTTCAATTGAATTAGCTGAATCACAGACCCTGCAGGCCTTGCTCCATTTCTTGCAGCCAAATTGTAAGGATTATCTGGCGATGGTGGTATAGTGGTAAGCATAGCTGCCTTCCAAGCAGTTGACCTGGATTCGATTCCATGCCTGTGTAGAAATGTGTTGCCCAACACCTTCACGCAATTTTTATAATCTCTGGTTATAAAATTATAACTCTGGTTGCTAGATTATCTTGAGAGAAACAACGAAAAACTTTTGTTAGGTTGTTGTGGCCACAACAACTTGCCTAAACCTGTTTTTTCTATTATTTTCCAAACAATGTAGCGACCAGAAATTGAACCCAAGAGTGGAAATTAGCAAAGTTTGCACCCAACTACTGACCTACTTCCCTTTGTGGATCATTCACATAATTTAAATCAATACACCTTTTGTCCTATGCAAACTTTCATAAGTTGTGCAGGTGTAAATAGGCATCTGTGTTTCACTTCTAACCCAAAATGCTGCTTCAGTTGTCACACTAGTGCAAGCCTTCAGGTACGTCCCTATGTTGAGAGACACTATGTTAAACAGACAGGTTGTTGGAAAGGCCACCAGTTAGTGGTTTCTTAGGGTCCCCTGAGTCAAGGTGTAAACAGCTGTTGATACTTGTGACTTGAAGACCCAGCCTGCTATTGTGTTGACTTAGCAGTCCTTGTCTCGGACTTCAGAATATGTCTTCATTGGTTCAGTGGAGTATAACATGCATGTTCTTAAATTGTTAGAAAGCAACTTGTATGGGAGAGATGATGAATCTATTGATCCCAACAAACGAGTCTGACTGGAAATCCAAGTGCTGGGCATCAGAGTACTGCGATGGCTGGGAATTGAACCCAGGTCAACTGCTTGGACGGCAGCTATGCTTACCACTATACCACCATCGCCACAAAAACACTAAAATTTGGCTGCTAGAACAGGATAAATGTGGGAAAAGGTGAAAGAGAATCCCTGTTGAACAGAATCCAAAGAGGGGAAGAAAAGAGTTAGTTTAACACAAAGTTCTGAAATACATAAAACTGAGAATTGAATGTGTACACATCACTTCATGAACTTGAGTGCAAGCAGTGAGAATTTGCTATGACAAAGTACAGTGCAATAGATCAAATCCTTGGGTGTAAATGAGTCTCTGAAAGAACAGACCTAATATTTCACCTTACCATCTCGTACCTGCAGCTGTATTATCTCGTATCCATTGAATGGATTTCTAGTCCATCGCCTTAACCACTCGGCCACAACAACTTAAAGAATGTGGTTTTTTCAAGATAATGTAGCAACCAGAGATTGAGATCGTAAATCCAACTGTTGGGCATAAGATTACTGCAATGGCTGGGAATCGAACCCAGGTCAAGGATTAGGGTTAGGGGTTAGGGGCAATGGAGCAAATAACTGAGGCTTTGAAACAACAAGCTTCACATTTCAACTTCCCATCTCGTATCGGCTAAGGGGTTGCAGTTGTATTATCTCGTATCCATTGAAGGGCGGCTTGGTTTCTAAACACTGGAAGATACATGGACATGAAAAGCAGCGTGCCGTTGTCGGCAGGATTTGAACCTGCGCGGGGAAACCCCAATGGATTTCTAGTCCATCGCCTTAACCACTCGGCCACAACAACTTAAAAAAGGTTGTTTTTTCAAATGTTTTCAAGATAATGTAGCAACCATAGGTTGAGATCATAAATCCAAGGGTTGGGCATAAGATGACTGCGATGGCTGGGAATCGAACCCAGGTCAACTGCTTGGAAGGCAGCTAAGCTTACCACTATACCACCATCGCCACAAAAGCCCTACAACTTGGCTACTAGAACGGGATAAATGTGGGAAAAGGTGAAAGAGAATCCCTGTTGAACAGAATCCAAAGAAAAGAGTTAGTTTAACTCAAAGTTCTGAAACACAAAAAACTGAGAATTGAATGTGTACACATCTCTTCATGAACTTGAGTGTAAGCAGTGAGAATTTGCTATGACAAAGTACAGTGCAATAGATCAAATCCTTGGGTGTAAATGAGTCTCTGAAACAACAGACCCAACATTTCACCTTACCATCTCGTACCTGCTAAGGTGTTGGAGCTGTATTATCTCGTATTCATTGAAGGGCAGCTTGGTTTCTAAACACTGGAAGATACATGGACATGAAAAGGAGCCTGCCGTTGTTGGCAGGATTTGAACCTGCGCGGGGAAACCCCAATGGATTTCTAGTCCATCGCCTTAACCACTCGGCCACAACCACTTAAAGACTGTTGTTTTTTCAAGATAATGTAGCAACCAGAGATTGAGATCGTAATTCCAACTGTTGGGCATAAGATTTCTGCAATGGCTGGGAATCGAACCCAGGTCAAGGATTAGGATTAGGGGTTAGGGGCAATGGAGCAAATAACTGAGGCTTTGAAACAACAAGCTTCACATTTCAACTTCCCATCTCGTATCGGCTAAGGTGTTGCAGCTGTATTATCTCGTATCCATTGAAGGGCGGCTTGGTTTCTAAACACTGGAAGATACATGGACATGAAAAGCAGCTTGCCGTGGTTGGCAGGATTTGAACCTGCGCGGGGAAACCCCAATGGATTTCTAGTCCATCGCCTTAACCACTCGGCCACAACAACTTAAAAAAAGGTTGTTTTTTCAAGATAATGTAGCAACCAGAGATTGAGATCGTAAATCCAAGAGTTGGGCATAAGATTACTGCAATGGCTGGGAATCGAACCCAGGTCAAGGATTAGGATTAGGGTTAGGGGTTAGGGGCAATGGAGCAAATAACGGAGGCTTTGAAACAACAAGCTTCACATTTCAACTTCCCATCTCGTATCGGCTAAATTGTTGCAGCTGTATTATCTCGTATCCATTGAAGGGCGGCTTGGTTTCTAAACACTGGAAGATACATGGACATGAAAAGCAGCCTGCCGTTGTTGGCAGGATTTGAACCTGCGCCGGGAAACCCCAATGGATTTCTAGTCCATCGCCTTAACCACTCGGCCACAACAACTTAAAGACTGTTGTTTTTTCAAGATAATGTAGCAACCAGAGATTGAGATCGTAAATCCAACTGTTGGGCATAAGATTTCTGCAATGGCTGGGAATCGAACCCAGGTCAAGGATTAGGATTAGGGGTTAGGGGCAATGGAGCAAATAACTGAGGCTTTGAAACAACAAGCTTCACATTTCAACTTCCCATCTCGTATCGGCTAAGGTGTTGCAGCTGTATTAT